>NC_053394.1:19384830-19684830 GCF_905171765.1 Bufo bufo | reverse complement strand
TCCGCGATCCGTCCATTCCGCAAAAAGATAGAGCAAGTTCTATCTTTTTGCGGTGCGGAGGCACGGAACGGAACCCACGGAAACACTCTGCAGTGCTTCCGTAGGGTTCCGTTCCATGGTTCTGTTCCGCACCGCATCTCCGGATTTGCGGACCCATTCAAGTGAATGCACACGGCCGGTGCCCCGTGTATTGTGGACCCACCGTATGCGGGCCGCAATACGTCAACGGAGGGGCAATGGTCGTGTGAACAAGCCCTAAATCAAATGTTTAGTCACTTTGCAAAAACTTGTACTGGTTTCCAGTTACAGAATGCTTTCTACTCCACTCACATCCAAAGCGAAGTCCTGAATACTGTATTGTAATACTAGAGAGCAGTGCATTGTGGGTCTGAGCTCAGTACTTAGGTCCATGTGTAGAGTAGAAGGGAAGCAGAGTTCATTGGTCCAGGAACCTAGTTGGGGGATCAGAGACTAAAGCGTGTACCTTTGATGATACATGACATCAGTATTCGGTCCTTGTGGCCCCCGACTCTCTTCTTTGGCCCCTGGCCTGGGTTCTGATCCCACGTGCTGGCCATACACAACATGTATACCACACACTCTCATGTTTTTGTTTCATAAAGAACATTTTGGGTTAAAAGACTGAAATCCTGTGAATCTTGGCTCTTCTCCCCTGTTCTTTTGTTTTTCTCGTCTTTATCTGAAACAATCAACATTTTTGGAAACGAAAAGCAAAGTTTGAGAACAAATTGAGCTTTTTGGAGGTAAAAAGTACATGGACAAGGACCGCACATATTTTACCAAATTTGGTGGCCTCCTGGTGCGGAGACTGACATAATGTGCCTGCGTGATCCGCGCCTCGTGCTAGTCGGACCGACGCGTGTTATAAATAATTCACCTTTCGGCTAAAAATATTTCTTCAGCGCAATAAACCAGAAAGCAAAGATCTGCTGCTTTACTGCCTTCTACTCCAGTCACATCCAGAGCTGCATTCAGAATACTGCAGGTTGCTGCTTAGAATCAGTCAGCATGGTGCAGACAGATACTGCCCCCATTACCTCAGCTCAGACATTCACACCCTTATTGACCAAAAACATCTCGCGTCTAGATAAAAATTTCGGATTGCTGCAAAACTCGCCCTGCAGATATGTAAATGATCACAGGTGTGGCCTATTAGACACTGGGTCTTGCAACAAGAGGGCATAAGAGTGTTTCCCCCATTGACCTATAAAAAGGCTCTCAGAGGCTACTTTTGGGTAGTGTAAGTCTTGGTCAGAGATCGTTGACTGCTAGACTTGCCTCTATGATGTCCTTCAGGACTTTTACCCAGTTGATAGACTTTGAGAGGGGGTGTATCACAGGATGGTCATTTTGATGAATTTCCCATCATCTAGGCCGTTCTAACCTCGCTGTTAGGAGATGTTGGGAGGAGTGGTCATTTGACGGCACACACGGTGAACAGGCTCCGGACGGCCCAGACAGATACCAGTAGGAAGGATTGGTTGATCCCCCGACAAGCATGAGCAGCTCCCACAGCTTCATTGTCCACCATCCAGACACCGGCGGTCCCTTTATTACACCCCTATCTCTGCCCGGACCATTCTCAGACGCCTAGTAGAAGGAAAATTGGTGTCACGGCACCCATTGCACGTCCTGCCATTGACAGCCGACTACCGTCACCTTTGTTTGCAGTGATGTCGGTAACAAGAAACCTGGACTGTTATGGACTGGAACCATATTGTCTCTAGTGATGAATCCAGGTTCTGTTTGGGATCCGATGATGGTCTGGTTGGAGTATGGAGGCCAGGTGGTGGGAGCGTCAATCCTGCCTTTGCTGCCCCCACTGCTGATGGGATGATCTAGGGGGCCATCGTATACGACAGTTGGTCACCCCTAGTAGTGATATGAGGACACTAACAGCTCAGCGATATGTGCAGGACATCCTGCCGCCACAAGTGTTCCTCTCATGGCAGGGCTTCTGTCCATCAGCAGGATAATGCTCGCCCACATACAGCAAGAGTTTCCCAGAAATGTCTCCTCCAGATTACAGCACTTCCTTGGCTGCCCGGTCACCAGATTTACCATCAACCAGGCATTTATAACACCAGCTGGGAAGTCAGCTTCACCAACCTACAAGTGTGCAGGATCTACAGACCCAACTGTAACATCTGTGGGCAACTGTGCACACGATACCTCATGGAACCTGTATGCCTCCATGCCAACTGTATGTCATCATATATCCATGATAGAGGCCGTATCTCATCTTGTATCCAGGCTAGAGGCCGTATCTCATCTTGTATCCAGACTAGAGGCTGTATCTCATCTTGTATCCAGACTAGAGGCTGTATCTCATCTTGTATCCAGACTAGAGGCTGTATCTCATCTTGTATCCAGGGTAGAGACTTTATCTCATCTTGTATCCAGGGTAGAGGCCGTTCCTCATCTTGTATCCAGGCTATAGGCTGTATATAATCTTTTAACCAGGATAGAGGCAGTATCTCATCTTGTATCCAGACTAGAGGCTGTATCTCATCTTGTATCCAGACTAGAGGCTGTATCTCATCTTGTATCCAGGGTAGAGGCTGTATCTCATCTTGTATCCAGGCTAGAGGCCGTATCTAATCTTGTATCCAGGCTAGAGGCCGTATCTCATCTTGTATCCAGGCTAGAAGCCGTATCTCATCTTGTATCCAGGGTAGAGGCTGAATCTCATCTTGTATCCAGGCTATAGGCTGTATATAATCTTTTAACCAGGATAGAGGCGGTATCTCATCTTGTTTCCAGTCTAGAGACTGTATCTAATCTTGTATCCAGGCTGGAGACTGTATCTCATATTATACCTAGGCTAGAGGCCATATATTGTCTTGTATCCAGGCTGGAGACTGTATCTCATCTTGTTTCCAGGCTAGAGGCCGTATCTCATCTTGTATCCAGGCTAGAGGCCATATCTCATCTTGTATCCAGGCTAGAGGCCAAATATCATCTTGTATCCAAGCTGGCTAGAGGTTGTATCTCATCTTGTATCCAGACTAGAGGCCTTATCTCATCTTGTATCCAGGCTAGAGGCTGTATCTCATCTTGTATCCAGGCTAGAGGCTGTATCTCATCTTGTATCCAGGCTAGAGGCTGTATCTCATCTTGTATCCAGGCTAGAGGCTGTATCTCATCTTGTATCCAGGCTAGAGGCTGTATCTCATCTTGTATCCAGGCTAGAGGCCATATTTCATCTTGTACCCAGGCTGGAGGCCGTATCTCATCTTGTATCCAGGCTAGAGGCCGTATCTAATCTTGTATCCAGGCTAGAGGCCGTATCTCATCTTGTATCCAGGCTAGAGGCCGTATCTCATCTTGTATCCAGGCTAGAGGCTGTATCGCATCTTGTATCCAGGCTAGAGACTGTATCTCATCTTGTTTCCAGGCTAGAGGCCGTATCTCATCTTGTATCCAGGCTAGAGGCCATATCTCATCTTGTATCCAGGCTAGAGGCCAAATATCATCTTGTATCCAAGCTGGCTAGAGGTTGTATCTCATCTTGTATCCAGACTAGAGGCCTTATCTCATCTTGTATCCAGGCTAGAGGCTGTATCTCATCTTGTATCCATTCTAGAGGCTGTATCTCATCTTGTATCCATTCTAGAGGCTGTATCTCATCTTGTATCCAGGCTAGAGGCTGTATCTCATCTTGTATCCAGGCTAGAGGCTGTATCTCATCTTGTATCCAGGCTAGAGGCCGTATAAAACCCACATCATATCACCTTCTAAATGCTGCCATGTAGTGCCTTCATAATACTGCTAGAGTGCAGGACCGCGGGGGACAGATACAGATTGTGTAACCTCCCTGAGCTGTGAGATAAATTAGCAGTTCACTGGCCTTGTAGACAATAAAGCCGCACGTCCTATGGAAACTCATTCCTCACAATGTAATGAAGAGATTAAGACTGTGACATTAGCAGATTTATACATGGAATCCCACCAAAACCAGTCAGCGGGTGGTACTCCTGCTGGGACTGTCTGATGTAGACTGGGAAGTGATACTGTGCATGAAAAGAACCTAAACTCCATAGCAGTGCATGCATAATACTGCCATATAGACCGTCCTGAAGATCCCCTGAGAACTGAAGCACCGTCTGCCCCAGGGCCGCTCATCTGCCCCCGCTGCCCTCTTGGAGAGTCCTTTGGGCACACTTTGGCACCAAGATCTTGGTCAACTGCATAATTTGCACCCTAGACTCGTGGAGGCTCCTTGGCCCCAATGCACAATCAGTACCAGGGCCCCCACCTACCAGGTGTCATTTATTGAAATTATATTCAGGTGCCTAGGGGCAACTGCTGTCTCTGCACCCCCTATAGCTACGCTCCTGCTGCACCCCCTCTGTCAATGAACTATTTTTAAAGGGGATGTTCCAGGGAATTTTTAACCCCTTAGTGACCACCAATACGCCTTTTTATGACGGTCACTAAGGGGCCTTTTCATGTTGGCTTAGCCTAAGCGGAGAGCCAGGCTCCTGCTCCAACAGCCCGGGCCGGCAGGAGCACTGATCTGGGCTGTTTAACCCCTTACATGCCGCGGGCAATGGCGCCTGACACATGTAAACGGTTAGAGAGGGCGCGGACTCCCTCTTTATCCCATCAGCACCGCGCAAATGAGTTCGTGGGTGTCGATGTCATACTTACCAACAGTGATGGCCAGTTCGCAGTGTTCGCCAGCGAACACATGCGAGCTGCCATCTTGACTCACCCGTCCGCCGATGCACAGGTTATCCCTTACCCTGTGCCTGTGCCGGGAGCCGGTCTGAAACAAATGCGGTCACCGGGAGCAGGCAGTACCGAGAACAGCCCGATGAAGGCCCCCGGCACAGGCACAGGGTAAGGGCTTACCTGTGCATCGCCGGACTTGTGAGTTAAGATGGCAGCTCGCATGTGTTCGCTGGCGAACACTGCGAACTGGCCATCACTGCTTACCAACATTTGAATTGGTGAAATCGAGGCATATAAGCCCCACTCCTGGTAACACCCGAAACCCGTCCAGAAACACCCACTTGTGGATGGGGTTTACGTTAGCCCTGCCCATTTTCGGCCTGAGAGAGTGCAAATTTGCCAGGACTGTCTCTGAAAGTCAGGGACAGTCCCGGCAAATTCTGGTCAGTTGGCCACTATGTGATGTGCGTATATGCAGGCTGGGACCTGATATAGGCCCCAGGCCTGCCTTGAGTGTTCCCTAGCTGGCTGTGCTTCTATGCTGGTCAATGTCAGTATAACACTGACATTAAAATGCAATGAAATATAGGGATAGTGCATTGTATTTTAGAATTTATCAAAAGACTATGTGGGACTATTAAACGGTTTAAAAAAATGTATTAAATGAAAAAATTCTAATGAAAAAATGCTTTAGGGAAAAATAAAATCTCCCCAACATGTTTGGTATCACCGCATCCATAACCATCCACACTACACAAATATCATGTGAATTATCGCCTACGGTGAACGCTGTAAAAAAAAAAAGCCAGAATTGCTGCTTTTTGCTTAGTCACCACCAAAAGAACATAATAAAAAGTGATCAAAAAGTGTTATTTACCACAAAATGATTCCAATGAAAACTACAAGTCATCCCCCAAAAATCAAGCCCTCACACGGCTCCGTGGAAATAAAACAAAAAATGTATGGGTCTTGGGATGCGATGATGCAAAAAGATTTTCTTCCTTTAAAAAAAATTGGGTTTTATTGCACAAAAGTAGTAAAACTTAAAAACTAAATGTACAGTATTTGGTATCGTTGTAATCATACTGACCCGGAGAATAAAGGTATCATGTTATTTATGCCGAAAAATGAACGCCGTTGTGTTTAACGTTATGACATATGTCATAAGTCCTAAGTTTTTACTGGCACTATTTTGGGGGTACACATGACTTTCTGATTAACTTTTATTAACTCTTTGGGAATACTGCCACTGAGATTTTCTGTTTAACGTTATGACATAAAATCTCAGTGACAGTATTGCCAAAGAGTTAATAAAAGTTAATCAGAAAGTCATGTGTACCCCCAAAATGGTGCCATTAAAAACGACAACTTGTCCCGCAAAAAAAAGCCCTCATACAGATACATAGACGGAAAAATAAGAAAGTTATAACTCTTGGAAAGCGACAATGAAAAAAATAAAATAGAAAACGCTTGGTCAGTAAGGCCCCAAACAGGCGGGTTATTAAGGGGTTAAGTTAATAGAGGGGGCGTCTCCTGTGTCAGGATTTGCTCCACGTGACTGCAGAGCGTGCCCCTCCCTGGAGGACCTGTCCTGCGCTTAAATGGGTACTACAATATGTAATGCATTGTATCTCCTGTGGGGGCGCCGCAGGGAAAGTAACCATCTTCTTTCTTGTGTTGTCACAGCCTACAGCTGATAACTGGGGGTCCTGGCGGGGAGACGTCTTCTGATTAGTTTATTGTCAAGGATTGTCCAAACCCTTCAATGTAATAGGAAACCAGTAATGTCTAAGACGACGTTCACACTCAGTCCCTCATGCAGAGCCATTCTTCCTATGAAAATGACAGAAACCACAGCAGCGCTGAAAGTCGACGTGGCGTCTGTCGGGTGCGTGTGGTATCTGCCATGACATCGATCCGGCAACTCATCCTGGTCTCCATTAATGAAAACCACAACACAAGTGTCATCAAATTAAAGGGTTGGAATTTTTTTTTTTTTAAAGGAAAAATGGCTTTAAAAAATGTTTTTTATTCCATTCCGGTCTCTACTTACTGGTTCCTCTCAAAAATGGAAACGCCATACAATGCTTAAACATACCAAACGTAATTCCACAATACTGCAATAGAAAGACAATGTAAGAACACAATACAAAGAATAAGTAATACTGCAATAGAAAGACAATGTAAGAACACAATACAAAGAATAAATACCAAAATTCCGCAATACAGAGAAAAAAATATACATTTGTGTGCATGTGATTTCAGACAGGTCTGCAGGTAAAGCTTCCAGTGCAAAATCTGTAACAGCCCCGTCCACCTACCTGGTGTCTTCTTATGTGGCGCAGGATTATTTTTTTGCCCCCTTTGGGTTCCTGGGTCCAGTAGCGACTGCTACCCCTGCACCCTTATAGTAACATCCCTGACTACTGCCTTAAAGAAGAACTCCCACAAAAATTGTTAGAAAGGTACATGATGTAAAGTGTAGAGGACTGTATGTGTGAGTTATCCCCTCCCTTCTGATCCTCAGCTGTGTCATGTGACCAGCACTCTCCAAATAACCCAGCATCTTATGTGTGGACAGGACGTCAGTGTCTCTATGTATTCCTATGGGAGCCTCAATGTCAGGAATGAATAGAGAAGTAACTGACTTAGAGCGCTGGTCACATGACCCAGCCGAGGATCAGAAGGGAGGTTATAACTCATAAATACAGTCACTGGTAAGAAGATTGCCTTCACTACAGTTTACATCATGGACCTTTCTAACAGGTGACGTTTTCTGGAAGTTGTACTTTAATGAGTTATTATGGGGCCCAGAGGAAGAAGCTAATGACAGATTCGGCTCTGCTACATTTGCTTGTCCATAAGATTGGAGAAACTGTGTGCAACCTTTGGTCTTCTTATGAATGGCTGTATCTAGAGTTGATTTCAGGACATTGGAGGCTATGAATTTCTATATGCGCCCCGACAACTCCTTATCCTCGGCCCCAGAAACTCCATAAACAGACCCAACATATACAAGTCCATCACCCATAACAGTCCTCGTAGGGACCGACCTCATGGTTCCATGGTCACAAAGAAACTGAGAAGTGAGGAAAGCTTGAGTGCAGGAGTATAATGGGCCTGCAGGGGGCCCCAGTGAGGCCATTGTCACAGTGATGTCACACAGAGACGGGGAACGAACCTTACTTTTATCTATCAGGTTTCCATGTAATAAAAAAGATACAGTATATTAACGATCTGTCAGACTGTCAATCACCATGGGAAGCGCTGGGGGCAGGTAAGTGGCTGCGCCCCCTGGGGTCATGCATATTCCATTCTTTTCAACAGTCTTGTATTTTGCATTACTTACTGCAAACGTGACCTCAAAGGGGGGGGGGGGGTATGTAAATTTGAATGAAAAGGGGGCATTTTGGGCCACAGTGGGGTTTCTAAAACCAGGATGAAGCTTAAAACTGTTCCAGGACCTACAATGAAAAGTTCTGACATTTTCTATCACACTTTGTGCTTTTTCAGTAGCCCGCCAAGATCTCTGCTTGCTTTGCTGTCAGTGAATAAGGGGGTTCTCGTTTATGGGTTAAAAAAAAAATTTATAAAAAAAAGTTGCCAAAGCTGAGGGTTTGTTACAATGTATCCGCTAAGGAGCAATAATCTGTAACAATGTAACAACTTAAGCCTCTCTGCTGTCATAGAATCCAGAATCCTGATGGTTCTGACCTACAATAAATAATCCAGTTTCAACTGTGGATTAGTCAGACTGCATGTCTATTCAATGACAGCAAGCAGAGATGTTGAAAAATGTAAAAAAAAAAAAAAAAGGCCTATTGGAAACGCTTTTCAATATACTGTGATTAACCATTGTACTGCCGAATCTAACATGCCAGGGAGATCAGCGGGGTTAGATGGGGGTTGGGTATGCCTGGGCGCCACCATATACCAGGGATGGCCAACCTGCGGCTCTCCAGCTGTTGTAAAACTACAACCCCCACTATGCCCTGCTGTAGGCTGATAGCTGTAGGCAGTGTGGGCATGCTGGGAGTTGTAGTTTTGCAACAGCTGGAGAGCCGCAGGTTGGCCATCCCTGCCATATACCGTCGGCGGCTATCCTGTGATATCCGTGCATTCAGCTAGAGGGCGCTAGCGACGAGTGCAGAATGTCCCATAGCCATCCACATGGATGTGTCACGTACTAATGATTACTCTACCCGTGGCAATTCCTTCCTGACATGAAAACCTGGAGCCGTTTGATGGATCTGACGGACTGTCATCATAGCACCGTCCTCGACTGAGCGCGGATACAGCACGTCCACATCCACCGCTCCTCTGGGGTCTATTACGTGCAGCCCGACATCTGTTCGCCAAATGCCAGATCAAACCAATGACGTCTGTTCCATAAAGCTAATGGAGCTTAATAATTCTGCTCCCCAAGTCCTTCCGTCTGACGCTCGCCCCCTGCTTCCTATTCAGTAGGGATCAGCCCCCCGCGCCTCATGTTTGGGGCAGGTTGATAACTCGGACTGAGAATTGTTGAGGGGGTGATGACGACTTTAAGGACAAGAGGGAAAATCAATTGTCCTAATAGAGCTGGGCAAAGAAGCTGAGAGGAGAGGGCACAATGCCAGGCAGACTGGTGTAAAGCCATCACCTGGACTATCGAGCAGTGGAGACGAAACCTCTGGAGATAGGCACATCTGGCAGGATGATGGGTGACCATGGGTCTGGATGCCAGACGTACAGGTGAAGTAGGGGAAATGATCGCCTGCGTCCGATGATCCTTCTTAGTGAGCGGGGAGGTCGGTCTATGTAGGAGATAGACCGAGGTTAGAACGGACAGACATCCCTCCTCTCTCGCAGACTGCTCCCTATGCTCCTCCCCCCACTGCTAGGCCTCCTGCACACGACCCTATTGTGCGTCCACATACGACTAGCATTTTTTGCGATCAGATGTGGACCCATTCATTTCAATGGGGCCGCGAAAGTTGGAGACAGCACACGGTGTGTCCGTATGTCCGTTCCACATTTTTGCCCCGCACAAAAAACAGCCTCCTCATGCCCCTTCTCTTAGACTGTTACACATGTCCCCTTCTCTCTCACAGACTGCTCCCCATCAGTTTTTTCTCTATGATCCTCTCTACACAGACAGCTCTCTAGCATCACATGGACTGCTTATTCTCTCTTCTCAAACTGCTCCATGAGTCCCCCTGTTTCAAAGATAATCTGCTCTCCCCCTCCACACAAAATGCTCTCCCCCTCCACACAGACTGCTCTCCCCCTCCACACAGACTGCTCTCCCCCTCCACACAGACTTCTCTCCCCCTCCACACAGACTGCTCTCCCCCTCCACACAGACTGCTCTCCCCCTCCACACAGACTGCTCTCCTCCTCCATACAGACTGCTCTCCCCCTCCACACAGACTGCTCTCCCCCTCCACACAGACTGCTCTCCCCCTCCACACAGACTGCTCTCCCCCTCCACACAGACTGCTCTCCTCCTCCATACAGACTGCTCTCCCCCTCCACACAGACTGCTCTCCTCCTCCACACAGACTGCTCTCCCCCTCCACACAAAATGCTCTCCTCCTCCACACAGACTGCTCTCCCCCTCCACACAGACTGCTCTCCCCCTCCACACAGACTGCTCTCCCCCTCCACACAGACTGCTCTCCTCCTCAACACAGACTGCTCTCCTCCTCAACACAGACTGCTCTCCTCCTCCATACAGACTGCTCTCCCCCTCCACACAGACTGCTCTCCTCCTCCACACAGACTGCTCTCCTCCTCCACACAGACTGCTCTCCTCCTCCACACAGACTGCTCTCCCCCTCCACACAGACTGCTCTCCTCCTCCACACAGACTGCTCTCCTCCTCCACACAGACTGCTCTCCTCCTCCACACACACTGCTCTCCCCTTCCACACACACTGCTCTCCCCTTCCACACAGACTGCTCTCCCCCTCCACACAGACTGCTCTCCTCCTCCACACAGACTGCTCTCCTCCTCCACACACAGACTGCTCTCCACCTCCACACAGACTGCTCTCCCCCTCCACACAGACTGCTCTCCTCCTCCACACACACTGCTCTCCCCCTCCACACAGACTGCTCTCCTCCTCCACACAGACTGCTCTCCTCCTCCACACAGACTGCTCTCCTCCTCCACACACACTGCTCTCCCCTTCCACACACACTGCTCTCCCCTTCCACACAGACTGCTCTCCCCCTCCACACAGACTGCTCTCCTCCTCCACACAGACTGCTCTCCTCCTCCACACACAGACTGCTCTCCACCTCCACACAGACTGCTCTCCACCTCCACACAAAATGCTCTCCATCTCCACACAGACTTCTCTCCCCCTCCACACAGACTGCTCTCCTCCTCCACACAGACTGCTCTCCTTCTCTACACACACTGCTCTCCCCTCCACATAGACTGCTCTCCTCCTCCACACACAGACTGCTCTCCTCCCTTACACAGACTGCTCTCCACCTCCACACAGACTGCTATCCTCCTCCACACACACTGCTCTCCCCCTCCACACACACTGCTCTCCTCCTCCACACAGACTGCTCTCCTCCTCCACACAGACTGCTCTCCACCTCCACACAAAATGCTCTCCATCTCCACACAGACTGCTCTCCACCTCCACACACACTGCTCTCCCCCTCCATACAGACTGCTCTCCTCCTCCACACACACTGCTCTCCTCCTCCATACAGACTGCTCTCCCCCTCCACATAGACTGCTCTCCACCTCCACACAGACTGCTCTCCCCATCCACAGACTGCTCTCCACCTCCACACAGACTGCTCTCCACCTCCACACAAAATGCTCTCCATCTCCACACAGACTTCTCTCCCCCTCCACACAGACTGCTCTCCTCCTCCACACAGACTGCTCTCCCCCTCACACAGACTGCTCTCCCCCTCCACACAGACTGCTCTCCTCCTCCACACAAAATGCTCTCCTCCTCCTCCTCACAGACTGCTCTCCCCCTCCACACAGACTGCTCTCCACCTCCACACAGACTGCTCTCCTCCTCCACACAAAATGCTCTCCACCTCCATACAGACTGCTCTCCTCCTCCACACAGACTGCTCTCCCACTCCACACAGACTGCTCTCCTCCTCCACACAGACTGCTCTCCTCCTCCACACAAAATGCTCTCCACCTCCATACAGACTGCTCTCCCCTTCACATAGACTGCTATCCCCCTCACACAGAATGCTCTCCTCCACACATAATGATCTCTCCCTCCACACAGACTGCTCTCCTCCTCCTCCTCCTCCTCACAGACTGCATCCCCCTCCACATAGACTGCTCTCCTCCTACACACACACTGCTCTCCCCCTCCACACACACTGCTCTCCTCTTCCACACAGACTGCTCTCCTCCTCCACACAGACTGCTCTCCTCCTCCACACAGACTGCTCTCCTCCTCTACACTGACTGCTCCCCCCTCCACACACACACACTGCTCTCCTCCTCCACACAGACTGCTCTCCCCCTCCACACACACACTGCTCTCCTCCACACAGACTGCTCTCCTCCTCCTCACAGACTGCTCTCCCCCTCCACATAGACTGCTCCCCTCCTCCACACACACTGCTCTCCCCCTCCACACACACTGCAGTCCTCTTCCACACAGACTGCTCTCCTCCTCCACACAGACTGCTCTCCTCCTCCACACAGACTGCTCTCCTCCTCCACACAGACTGCTCTCCTCCTCCACATAGACTGCTCTCCACCTCCACACACACTGATCTTCCCCTCCACACACACTGCTCTCCTCCTCCTCACAGACTGCTCTCCCCCTCCACATAGACTGCTCCCCTCCTCCACACACACTGCAGTCCTCTTCCACAAAGACTGCTCTCCTCCTCCTCACAGACTGCTCTCCTCCTCCACACAGACTGCTCTCCTCCTCCACACAGACTGCTCTCCTCCTCCACACAGACTGCTCTCCTCCTCCACACACACTGCTCTCCTCCTCCACACAGACTGCTCTCCTCCTCTACACTGACTGCTCTCCCCCTCCACACACAGACTGCTCTCCTCCTCCACACAGACTGCTCTCCTCCTCCACACAGACTGCTCTTCTCCTCCACACAGAATGATGTCCCCCTACACACAGACTGCTCTCCTCCTCCATACACACTGCTCTCCTCCTCCACACAGACTGCTCTCCTCCTCCACACAGAATGCTGTCCCCCTACACACAGACTGCTCTCCCCCTCCACGCAATATGCTCTGCCCCTCCACATAGACTCCTCTCCACCTCCACTCAGACTGCTCTCCTCCTCCACCACTCAGACTGCGCTCCTCCTCTAGACTGACTGCTCTCCCACCCCACACAGACTCCTCTCCATGCCTCTCTCTACACAGACTTCTCTCTCTCTCTAAATAAGTCCCCTCTATCAAAGCAAGCTCCCAGGAGGTTTAGATCACATGAGGACACCACTTGATGCTGAGACAGATTATGATGCAGAGTTGTCGCTGTATTTTTAGGGAATGTGGGGCTTTATTTTATATATGTAAAAGGGTTCAGTGTTATCTATTATGCTATTACAGTTAGGTTTAGAGTACGGGTTGCTGGGGTGGTGTACAGAGGTTTTGGGGGCTTTATGGGGGGTGTAGCTGGATTCTCCTAGAAGCCCTTACATTTTAGGTACAACCCCTCTGTCTGATTACCTCTGTCTGTTGCAGAACATTGTATTCTGATGCTTCAGCTTCTTGTTTCCTCCCCGCACTGATCAATGGGGCGAACACACACGGAACAGGGAGGACTGTGCAGCTGTTACTGTATAGCTGTATGGTTCTCCTTATGACCAGACAGAGGGATTCAGGATTGCTCTTCCTTATCATTAAAGGGGTATTCTCATTTCAAACATGTATGATCTATCCCAAATTCCTGTGCATTGAGCTCCCCCTTGTGGCCACTACAAGAAGACAGAATTTTATCGGATTCCATGTTGGATGTGAAAAGGGATCCAGGGGATTTGGTTCTTGGTATTAAAATTAAAGAGAGCCTCAACCTCTATTTGCATCATTAACCCATGTGTTAAATTTTTTAAAATTTTATGTATATGTTTTTGCCCAAGACCATCATTAACCTCTGCACCATCCTACACCTTATAATATTTATAATAAAGTTTTAACCGCTAAGGTGCCATAGACCTTCAGGGATATTAGATATTAATTCATAACCAGGAAATATAATATGTATCAATGTTAACCCCTTCTTCACCTTAAGCGACCAAACTACGATAGGCCACCAGATTTATGACATCACATTTATGTAGAAAGTCTGAGTAATCAGGGGCGTTCTGCTGCCTCTTCTGTGGGGTCAAATGCACTTTATTACTCCTCTTAAAAATTGTTGCCCCACATGCCCATTGGGACCTTGCACTGAGGTACACCTGGAGATATTAATGGGTAACCCACAAGGACCTTGAACCCATTGGAAAGCAAAACTTTAGTTGCTATTCGTCAAGATGGTGGTTTTTGCTGCGCTACACCCCAGCCCTGGCACATGGCAGGGGCTATCATGCAATGTTACGGCCACAGAGCCATATGAGAGGAACAACCCACCCTAGCATAGGGTGGTGACTTTTAAGGAACTAGATTAGAAACTGATAAAGGGGCTATGATCTTATGTTCTTCGTACTATTTATTTCTTCCATGCAGCGCCATCTGGTGGCCATTGCAGTGTTTTTGTTGTTTGAATTTTTCACGTTTTTTCCTGTTTGAGTTTTATTGCTTTTTTGAAAACAGTGGAGTTTGGAAGATTTGGGCTATAGTCAAAGAACGAAGCTGCCATAAATAAAATAAATAGATTGAGTAGGGCTGCTACTATCTTTGATAGGGAGAAATGGTCGCTGTGGCAAAGAACATGGCGGAATTGTACGGCTTAACTATTAAGATGCTAAAAATCGGAAAAATAAATAGTGAGAAAAGTCAACCTTTATTATGAGGGCTGCATTCGCCAACTGCGGGATTATTTTTATTATAAGTAAAGCAAAAAATAAAAATAAAAAGCCTAGCTCCTAAGGGGTTAATGTTGGGCGGTAGCGCACACATGCTGTTGCAGTTGATCACACTCAGCTAATATTTGACTCCAGATTAAATAGGTTGGGAAAAGTCACAAGTGGCATCTGTTCTGTGAGCACCTGGGCTCTGGCGCCCCACCTGGTTCAGAGCATGTGCCAGGAGTTGTAAGGTTAAATGCATAATTTTTTCATCTTAGCAGCTGAAAAGTTGGGTCATATCGTGTACTATAACCCTCAGCATCTGTAAGGCCAAGGACATAAAGTGTATAGATCACTGAATTTCCTATAAGAAAAAACAACAGAACAGGCCATGTGACGAGCCGCCGGGTGTGTTCAGCACTGCCACCTAGTGGTCACTTTCTGAATTGACAGATGATTATATTGCCCAAGCCAGCCGCTGTATTGATAGAGATGTTTGACATTAAGCACCCCCTGCTATGTGCAATAGTGTGAGGATTGATATTTTATTATTAGTCATTCTGATGTTAAGTCTTGTCAATTCTAGAACATTTCAGTGACACCACGGAAAAATCCATGAAATTGCATGGAAACATTTGTTTCATCGTTTAGTATTTTGCAATTTCTCAAAAGGAACCCAAGAACAACCTCTTTTAACCACTCAACGACGAGAACATCGAACATTTTGGTCCTAACAGAGAAGATACCAGACCCTGACTAGGTTGTATGCCCCTCTTAAATCCAACTTAGAAAAAACCTTAGCCCCAACAATCTGGTTAAACAGGTCCGGAATCAGAGGAAGTGGATAAGGGTCATGAATCGGGATACTGTTCAGCTCCCTAAAATCCAGACAAGGTCTTAAAGAAGCATCTTTTTTCTTAACAAAAAAAACAAACAGCGGCAACAGGTGACTTCGAGGGTCGGATGTGTCCCTTTCTCAGACTCTCAGAGATATAAGTACGCATAGCGACCCTTTCAGGTTGGGAGAGATTGTATAGTCGTGGTTTTGGCAGCTTGGCGCCTGGTATGAGATTAATAGGGCAGTCGTACTCCCGGTGAGGGGGCAGCTCCTGGACACCACTCTCGGAAAACACATCCGAAAATTCAGAGAGAAAACATGACACAGTCTTGGTAGAAACCTCTGAAAGAGACGCCGTGAGGCAATTCCCTCTGCAAAACTCACTCCAACCATTTATTTGCCTCGCTTGCCAATCAATGGTGGGGTTATGTTTAGTGAGCCAGGGTAGCCCCAACACTAGAGGAGTAGGCAACCCGTTTAGGACGAAACATGACACATCCTCAACATGAGCGTCACCCACAGTCAAACGGATATTGTGAACTATGCCCTTTAGCGATCTTTGAGAAAGTGGAGCGGAATCAATAGCAAAAACAGGTATATCCTTTTCCAAAGTGCATACCTGGAAACCATGCGTTATAGCAAATTGATTATCAATGATATTGACAGCTGCTCCACTATCTACAAAAATCTCACATACAATGTTCTTGCTGTCTAGCGCCACCCTGGCAGGTAGGAGAAAACGTGAACTACAAGCAAACGACAAACCTTCAATTTCCACATCAACCTTGCCAATAGTAGCAAATGGAAAGTTTTTTGATGTTTTTTTATTTTTGTTTTAGTTTTATTACCCTCAGAAAACTCCATGAATCTCCTAGAGGGGCAAACATTAGCCAAATGATTTATATCCCCACAACAGAAACAAACCCTCTTCTGAGAGCTGAATCATCTACTATCAGAGGCAAGCAAACCCAGCTGCATGGCCTCCTGCTCAGAGGGGATTGAGAGAGACTGAGGCCTCTGCGCACTGGATGAGACAGCCCCACTGTCCTTGGACTGAATATGACAGGAAGGAGTAGACCCCTCTCTCTCTCTAAGACGCCTGTCAATACGAACATCTAGAGACATAGATGACTCTAACGACGCTGATCTCTCATGAAAAGCGAATGCATCTTTCAATCTTTCTGAAAGACCATGGCAAAATTGACTTTGGAGTGCAGCATCATTCCAACCAGTATCAGCTGCCCATCTCCGAAATTCTGAACAATATATCTCTGCGGACTGTTTACCCTGGCATAAAAGACGCAGTTTAGATTCAGCCACAGCAATACGATCCGGGTCATCATATATCTGCCCCAGGGCTACAAAAAATTCATCCACCGATCGGAGGGGCCGTGCCCCCACCGGCAGCGAAAAGGCCCAAGACTGAGCGTTATCCCTGAGCAGCGAGATGATGATCCCCACCCTCTGCTCCTCATCACCAGAGGAATGGGAAAGTAGACAAAAATGGAGTTTGCAAGCCTCTCTAAAGCGAACAAAATTCTCACTACCCCCGGAGAGCATATCCGGGAGCGAGATCTTAGGTTCGGAACAAACTCCATGAACGCCAGCAGAACCGGTCACCTGAAACTGAGACACAGTTTTTACGGAGATCTGCTACCTCCAGCGAAAGACCTTGCATGTGGTCAATCAAGGTTGAAACCGGATCCATGCTTAAGACGGTTATGGCGGTTTATAAGTGACACCTGGCAGAAGGAAAGGAGATGAGAAAGTGAAACCAAAACAAAGAACGTCATACAAGAGGTAGAGAAGAACGTCTGCCAGATCTTCTCACAGAACTGGCGGTGACAACATTTTATTAAACATAATATGATTGGCATACACAAATAAATTAAAAAAGATTAAAAACACCAACACAGTGGTGGTGACCACACGGCAGGATGAACGCAATAAAGTGAAAGTGCAAAAAGTATTTTTAGGGAGGTACTATAAAGTGCAGATTCAAGAGTACATAAATAAGTATAATACACACAGCCTAATGGTATGGCTATAAATAATACAGATCAAATAACTTGTAAAAAAAATAAGCCATGAAGTATAATACAAAGTATATAAGCAGATATCTATGTAGTACCAACCAAATAATTGTGTCCAGCCTCAGGTCAGACCACCACCATGCCCCGATGCACGCGTTTCGCTGTCAGCTTTCTCCGATTTTTTCTCATTTTGTGATGCCATTTTATGCCGTTTTCTATATTTTGTGACCGCAGTTCAACAATGTTTAATTGCATGAATGTCCACATTTTATGATTAAATTTTTTAAAATTATTTAGCAATATTCTGTGCTGATATAATTAGTTCTATATAATAAAACTGGGGAACTGGAATTAGTGATGTGTGAGGAGGACTATGACAGTGGGAATAACTGAGACATGGCTGGATGATAGCAATGACTGGGCGGTTAATGTACAGGGTTACAGACTGTTTAGAAAGGATCGCCAAAACCGGAGAGGGGGAGCGGTCTGCCTTTATGTAAAGTCCTGTCTAAAGCCCACACTCCGTGAAGATATAAGTGAGGGACATGAACATGTGGAGTCACTGTGGGTAGAAATACATGGAAGCAAAAACAATAATGAAATACTAAAAGGATTTTATTATAAACCACCTAATATACCAGAGTCCAAAGAAAATCTACTACTAAACGAGATAGACGAGGCGGCAAATCATAATGAGGTGGTTATTATGGGGCACTTCAACTACCCAGATATAGACTGGGAAACTGAAAGCTGTACATCTCATAAAGGAAATAGCAATAACCAAAGACAATTACCTCTCCCAACTGGTTCAGGACCTGACTAGAGGGACGGCCATACTGGACTTAGTATTAACCAATAGACCTGACAGAACAACAGACGTGCAGGTCGGGGGACACCTGGGAAATAGTGACCATAAAGTAATAACCTTCCAATTATCATTCAAAAGAGCGTTTCTACAGGGAAGAACAAAAATACCAAACTTCAAAAAAGCTAAATTTAGCCAACTAAGAGAGGCCATAGGCCTAACTAACTGGGACGAAGTGTGATATTTTTGGGATATTTTTAAAATAATCCTAAAATCTCATTGTGAGAGGTACATACCGTATGGGAATAAAAGGTTAAGGAACAAAAAGAAACCAATGTGGATAAATAGAACTGTAAAGAAAGCAATAAATGAGAAAAAGAAAGTATTTACATCATTAAAGCAGGAGGGGAGCGAGGAAGCACTGAAAAACGATAAGTAAAAAAATTGAATATTTAAAAAACAAATAAAAGCAGCCAAACTAGAGACCGAGAGATTAATTGCCAAAGATAGTAATACTAACCCTAAAATGTTCTTCAATTATATAAATGATAAAAAGTATAAATCTGAAGGTGTCGGCCCTCTACAGAGTAATGAGGGGGAAGTTGCAGAGAGCGATGAGGAGAAAGTAAAGCTATTAAATATTTTTTTCTCCACTGTATTCACTGAAGAAAATAAACTGTCAGATAAAATGCAGAATGTAAAAGTAAATTCCCCATTAAAAGTGTCCTGTCTGACCCAGGAAGAAGTACAGCGGCGCCTTAAAAAGCTTAAACTAGACAAATCGCCAGGACCAGATGGCATACACCCCCAGTATCTTAAGAGAATTAAGTAATGTCATAGCCAGACCCTTATTTCTAAAATTTAAAGACTCTATACTGACAGGGAGTGTTCCACAGGATTGGCGCATAGCAAATGTGGTGCCAATATTCAAAAAGGGTACAAAAACAGAACCCGGAAACTACAGGCCATTAAGTCTAACATCTGTCGCCAGAAAACTGTTTGTAAGTACGGTCGCGTACACACACACAGGGGGGAGGGAAGTGACCACTGCGCTCCACCCTTACCCCTGGCCCTGCCTACTTGCCTCGCGAGTCCTAATGACAGGGGACAACTGGACGGCAATCCCTAACTTGGAATAAGTGCAGGGATGACAGACAGACAAACAACAGGACGTGAACGGACCGAGTCAATACCAGGAAAGCTACAAAGTACAAATGGAGCAAGCAGAGAATTGTCAGGAGAAGCCGGGGTCATAAATACCAGGAGAGACGTGAAGTACCAAAGGAGTCAGCAGAGGAACGTCAGGAGGAGGCCGGGGTCAGAATACCAGGATAGCAGCAAAGTACACAAGGAGAGGGCAGAGGATCGTCAAGAATTCAGCAGGAGGTAAGTACGCCAGGAAAGACCAAATCACAGGTGGAACCTAAATTAACAGGCAACCTGTGGCCAGCGGACTGCCTGTATTTATAGTGGGGAGTGAGGGTCATGTGACGTGGCCAGCGTCACATGACCGACAGACCAATCAGTCGAGCACCGAGTGATCAGCTCGGCGCTCAAGGCAGACTAGGAGCAGGGAGCCACCCAGCTAGTAAAGCTGCCCTGGGAATGAGGTCAAACACAGATCCTCATTCCCAAAGCTAAGCAACAGGTCTGCGGGCAATGGGGGACCGAGTGCACCCTCGGAACCCCGTTACAGTACCCCCCCTTTTACGAGGGGCCACCGGACCCAAGACTTCAGGCGATGGCTTTTCAGGGTGTTCTAAATGAAATTTTCGAACAAGTCTAGGAGCATGAACCTCCCTGGCAGGTACCCAAGATCTCTCTTCAGGTCCATACCCCTTCCAGTGAATCAGGTACTGCAAGGAATTACGCACCTTCCTGACATCCACTATTTTAGACACCACATACTCGACAGCATCATTAACAAGAACCGGCGGAGGCGAGGCTTTTGATGGTACTACCGGTTCAAAATATTTTTTAAGTAGAGACTTATGGAACACATTATGAATGTGGAATGACTCGGGCAGCTCCAACCTAAAAGATACCGGGTTAATCACCTCCGTGATCTTAGATGGTCCAATAAAACGAGGAGCAAACTTTTTAGAATCTACCATAAGAGAGAGATTCTTGGAGGACAACCATACCTTATCCCCAACCTGAAAATTTACCCCCCTTGAACGTCTCCTATCGGCCTTGAGTTTCTGAGAACTTTGAGCCTTTTCTAAGTTCGATTGAACCCGGGCCCAAACTGTGCACAGTTCAGAGGAGAGCCTATCCGCCTCAGGGTTAAAGGAGGAGACGGATGACCCAGAATGAAAACGGGGATGGAAACCATGGTTACAAAAGAAAGGTGAAACCCCAGCAGAAGAATTGACACGGTTATTCAAAGCAAATTCAGCCAATGGAAGAAATTTCACCCATAATTGCTGGTCATCAGCAACATACGACCTCAAGAATTGTTCGACAGACTGATTAAGGCGTTCAGTCTGCCCATTACTCTCAGGGTGGTAGGCAGAGGAAAAAGACAATAAAATTTTACATCTTTGACAGAAGGCCCTCCAGAATTTGGACACAAACTGCACACCCCTGTCAGAAACAATATTTTCCGGGATACCATGCAATCGAACAATTTCTTTCACAAAAATAGACGCCAGGGTTTTGGCATTCGGGAGTTTAGACAGGGGAATGAAATGGACCATCTTGCTAAACCTATCGACCACTACCCAAACTACAGTCTTACCCTCCGCCGGCGGTAGGTCAGTTATAAAGTCCATCGAGATATGGGACCAGGGTCTACTGGGAATGGGTAGGGGTCATAGGTTACCAGCAGGGCGAGTCCTAGGTGTCTTGGACCTGACACAAACCTCACAGGCTGACAAGTAGGACTTGACATCTCTAGTTAGAGTGGGCCACCAATAAGATCTAGAAACCAGATCCTTAGTGCCCTCAACACCCGGATGTCCACAAAAGGCAGAATCGTGACACTCACCCAACAGCTGGAGACGAAATTGTACGGGAACAAACAACTTATCTGTTGGGGTGGATACCGGTGCCAGATGTTGTTCAGACCTAATGCGAGCCGAGATATCCTGGGTAAGAGCTGCTAAGAAGATTTTTGCTGGTAGGAGGGATTCAGGTGGTACCTCAGTAGGTTGAAAAGCCTGGAAGCTCCGAGATAATGCGTCCGCCTTCACAATTTTACTTCCCGGCCTGAACGTGATGGAAAAATCAAAACGAGTAAAAAACAGAGCCCATCTGGCTTGACGGGGATTCAACCTCTTAGCAGACTCGAGAAACATAAGGTTTTTATGGTCAGTGACAACAGTTACACAATGCCTTGCCCCCTCCAGAAAATGCCTCCACTCCTCAAATGCCCATTTAATGGCCAGCAGCTCCCTATTCCCTATGTCGTAGTTTCTCTCCGTGGGAGAGAATTTCCTGGAGAAGAAGGCACATGGTCTCAGATTAGTGAGGCTAGCAGGACCTTGTGAAAGGACTGCTCCTGCGCCGACCTCGGACGCATCCACCTCCACAATAAAAGGTTTCTCCTGATCAGGCTCGATCAGAATGGGAGCGCTACTGAATGCCTTTTTTAATTTTTCAAATGAAGAAATGGCCTCAGTAGACCAATTCTCCAAATCCGCCCCTTTCTTAGTAAGGTCGGTCAACGGTTTAGCAATTACGGAAAAATTCATAATAAATTTACGATAGTAATTGGCTAAACCTAAGAACCGTTGTAAGGCCTTTAAGGATGAAGGTCTTACCCATTCCTTAATTGCTAGTACCTTACCAGGATCCATCTTGAAGGCGTGAGGAGTCAGAACATGCCCTAGAAACAGAATCTCCTGTACACCAAAGACACATTTCTCTTGTTTAGCGGATAGCTGATTCTCCCTCAACACCTCTAATACTTGTTTAACATGAGACACATGGGATTCGAAGTCAGGAGAGAACATCAAAATGTCGTCAAGATAGACAATAACAAATTTACCTAAGAACTCCCTAAGAATGTCATTCATAAAGTTTTGGAACACAGCTGGGGCATTGCTGAGTCCAAAAGGCATCATCTGATATTCAAATTGTCCTACCGGAGTATTGAACTCCGTCTTCCATTCGTCTCCCTCCTTGATTCGGATTAGATTGTATGCCCCTTTCAGGTCAATTTTGGAAAACCAGGTTGCCCCCAGAACCTGGTTAAATAAATCCGGAATCAATGGGAGGGAGTATCTATTCTGGACAGTGATTTTATTTAATCTCCGGTAATCGATACATGGCCTAAGACCACCATCTTTTTTCTTAACGAAGAAAAACCCTGCCCCCATAGGAGAGACAGAAGGTCTAATATGCCCTTTACCAAGGCTCTCCTTAATATAATCTTCCATGGCCTTGCGTTCGGGCATAGAAAGATTTTAAATTCGTCCTTTAGGAAACTTGGCCCCCTCTACTAGCTCTATGGTACAATCATAAGGTCTATGGGGGGGGGTAGAACCTCCGGGTTGGTGATGAGAATACATCAGAATATTCCATAACAACAGTGGGTAAAGTATCAGACTTTACTGAGACCCCAGCCTGTACCACGGACAAGCACGAGTCACACTTAGGCCCCCATCTCACCAACTCCCCATTGGACCAATCTATAGTGGGGTTATGAAGTCGGAGCCAAGGCAACCCTAGTACCACCTCATCCGGTAGGTTCTCCAGGACTAGAAGCGAACATCTCTCTGAGTGGCACACACCCATTGTTAGAGAAATCTCCGAGGTACATAAGCTCACCGTACCACCAATAAGAGGAGTATCATCAATAGCCATGACATGGATAGGAGTTGGTAAGGCAAACATAGGAATACCCAATCTTACAGCATACTCAGAGTCAATAAAGCTAGCCGCTGAGCCAGAATCAATAAAGGCCTTACCCGGCCATTTATCTACTCCCAGAGAAATCGTAATGGGTACCGAAAGCTTACATTTAGAAAATTCAGGGTGTACCTGGTCTTTAGGTTGCCTTGCCTTAGGAGACAGAGAGGACCTTCTTAGAACACTGGTTGATCCAATGGTCAGGATCTCCACAGTAAAAGCATTCTCCACGTCTGCGGCGAAGATTCCCTCGGGTCATGCCAACCTGCATGGGTTCCTCGGTGGAGACCTCAGCATTGTCTCTGGGATAGGCCTCTGGCTGGACCACCATCTGGGAAGAGAACTGTTGTTCCTGTCGTCTCTCTCTAACCCGTCGGTCAAGTCGGACAACAAGGGTCATCATCTCCTCTAAGGTCTCTGGAAGTTGATAACTGACCAGAAGATCCTTTAATTTATCAGACAGACCTGACCTGAACTGACTCTTCAGGGCTGGTTCCTTCCATCCTGAGGGGACACACCACCTTCTGAATTGGGTGCAATAATCCTCCGCTGGTAAATTGCCCTGAACCAGTGCCTTTAGAGCCGTCTCGGCTACTAGAGCCCTGTCTGGTTCATCATAGAGGGTACCCAGGGCCTGAAAGAACCCCTCCACAGAATATAAACAACTTGCGCCAGCAGGTAAAGAGAACGCCCAGTCCTGGGGATCACCCTGTAATCGGGAAATGATAATGCCCACGCGTTGACTCTCAGGGCCAGAGGACACGGGGCGCAAACGGAAGTAAAGTTTGCAACTCTCCTTAAAAGAGAGAAACTTCTTCCGGTCTCCAGAAAAGGGTTCTGGGAGCTTAATCTGGGGCTCAAAATGCGGACTGGAGGCCTGAGGAGTGGAAGAACCTTGCCCTAACTCAAAAGAACTGAGTTTTTCCCCTAACTCCTGCACCCTCTGCGTCAGATTAGAGACATGGTCAGTCAGGGTCACCAGAGGATTCATAATACAGTGGTTATTGGGCCTGTTAATCTGTAACGGTCGCGTACACACACACACAGGGGGGAGGGAAGTGACCACTGCGCTCCACCCTTACCCCTGGCTCTGCCTACTTGCCTCGCGAGTCCTAATGACAGGGGACAACTGGATGGCAATCCCTAACTTGGAATAAGTGCAGGGATGACAGACAGACAAACAACAGGACGTGAACGGACCGAGTCAATACCAGGAAAGCTGCAAAGTACACAAGGAGCAGGCAGAGGATCGTCAGGAATTCAGCAGGAGGTAAGTACGCCAGGAAAGACCAAATCACAGGTGGAACCTAAATTAACAGGCAACCTGTGGCCAGCAGGCTGCCTGTATTTATAGTGGGGAGTGAGGGTCATGTGACGTGGCCAGCGTCACATGACCGACAGACCAACCAGTTGAGCACCGAGTGATCAGCTCGGCGCTCAAGGCAGACTAGGAGCAGGGAGCCTCCCAGCTAGTAAAGCCACCCTGGGAATGAGGTCAAACACAGATCCTCATTCCCAAAGCTAAGCAACAGGTCTGCGGGCAATGGGGGACCGAGTGCACCTTCGGAACCCCGTTACACTGTTTGAAGGTTTTCTAAGAGATGCTATCTTGGAGTACCTCAATGAAAATAAGCAAATAACGCCATATCAGCATGGCTTCATGAGGGATCGGTCATTTCAAACTAATTTAATCAGTTTCTATGAGGAGGTAAGTTCTAGACTTGACAGCGGCGAATCAATGGATGTCGTATATCTGGACTTCTCCAAAGCATTTGACACTGTACCACATAAAAGGTTAGTATAAAAAATGAGAATGCTTGGACTGGGAGAAAACGTCTGTAAGTGGGTAAGTAACTGGCTGAGTGATAGAAAACAGAGGGTGGGTATTAACGGTACACACTCAGATTGGGTCACTGTCACTAGCGGAGTACCTCAGGGGTCAGTATTGGGCCCTATTCTCTTCAATATATGTATTAATGATCTTGTAGAAGGCTTGCATAGTAAAGTATAAATTTTCGCAGATGACACTAAACTGTGTAAAGTAATTAACACTGAAGAGGACAGTATACTGTATATATACTACAGAGGACAGTATACAATATATATACTACAGAGGACAGTATACAGTATATATATACTACAGAGGACAGTATACTGTATATATATACTACAGAGGACAGTATACTGTGTATATATATACTACAGAGGGCAGTATACTGTATATATACTACAGAGGACAGTATACTGTATATATACTACAGAGGACAGTATACTGTATATATACTACAGAGGACAGTATACTGTATATATACTACAGAGGACAGTATACTGTATATATACTACAGAGGACAGTATACTGTATCTACACTACAGAGGACAGTATACTGTATATATACTACAGAGGACAGTATACTGTATATATATACTACAGAGGACAGTATACTGTATATATACTACAGAGGACAGTATACTGTATATATACACTACAGAGGACAGTATACTGTATATATACTACAGAGGACAGTATACTACTACAGAGGGATCTGGATAGATTGGAGGCTTGGGCAGAGAAGTGGCAGATGAGGTTTAACACTGACAAATGTAAAGTTATGCACATGGGAAGGAATAATGCAAGTCACCCGTACATACTAAATGGTAAAACACTCGGTAACACTGACATGGAAAAGGATCTAGGAATTTTGGCGAACAGCAAACTAAGCTGCAAAAACCAGTGTCAGGCAGCTGCTGCTAAGGCCAATAAGATAATGGGTTGCATCAAAAGGGGCATAGATTCCCGTGATATGAACATAGTCCTACCACTTTACAAATCATTAGTCAGACCACACATGGAGGACTGTGTACAGTTCTGGGCTCTTGTGAACAAGGCAGACATAGCAGAGCTAGAGAAGGTCCAGAGGAGGGCAACTAAAGTAATAACTGGAATGGGTGGACTACAGGACCCTTATAGATTATCAAAATTAGGGTTATTCACTTTAGAAAAAGGACGACTGAGGGGAGATCTAATTACTATGTATAAATATATCAGGGGTCAGTACAGAGATCTCTCCCATCATCTATTTATCCCCAGGACTGTGACTGTGACGAGGGGACATCCTCTGCGTCTGGAGGAAAGAAGGTTTGTACACAAACATAGAAGAGGATTCTTTACGGTAAGAGCAGTGAGACTATGGAGCTCTCTGCCTGAGGAGGTGGTGATGGTGAGTACAATAAAGGAATTCAGGAGGGGCCTGGATGTATTTCTGGAGTGTAATAATATTACAGGCTATAGCTACTAGAGAGGGGTCGTTGATCCAGGGAGTTATTCTGATTGCCTGATTGGAGTCGGGAAGGAATTTTTAAGTGGGGAAAATTGGCTTCTACCTCACAGTTTTTTTTTTGCCTTCCTCTGGATCAACTGGCAGGATGACAGGCCGAACTGGATGGACAAATGTCTTTTTTTCGGCCTTATGTACTATGTTACTATGTTACTAGAGAGGGGTTGATCCAGGGAGTGGGGAAGGAATTTTTTCCCCCCTTAAGTGGGGAAAATTGGCTTCTACCTCACAGTTTTTTTTTGCCTTCCTCTGGATCAACTTGCAGGATAACAGGCCGAACTGGATGGACAGATGTCTTTTTTCGGCCTTATAAACTATGTTACTATGTATATTTTTATAAGGTTCAGAGAACAGTTCAAAGTCCTCTGCATGAACAGAGTTCAGTGATAAAATTATGTCTTCCTGGAGCCACCACTAGGGAGAGCTCAGGATTTTACTGCATACTGTGTTATTAGTGAGGCCTGCAGCTACCACTAGGGGGAGCTCAGGACCCTACTGCATACTATCTTATTATTAAGGGCTGCAGCTACCACTAGGGGGAGCTTAGGATGTTACTGCATATCATGTTATTATAGAGGCCTGCAGCCAGCATTGGGGGGATCTCAGGATGTTACTGCATACTGTTTTATTAATGAGGCCTGCAGCCACCACTAGGGGGAGCTCAGGATGTTACTGTGTACTGTGTTATTAATGAAGCCTGCAGCCACCACTAGGAGGAGCTCATGAGCTTACTCTATACTGTGATATTATTAAGGTCTGCAGCCACCACCAGGGGATGCTTAGGATTTTACATTATATTTTTATAGAGGTCTGGTCTAGAGCCACTACTAGAAGGAGCTCATGAGCTTATTCTATACTGTGTTATTATTAAGGCCTGCATCCATTACTAGGGGAAGCTCAGGATTTTACTGCATATGGTGTTATTATAGAGGCCTGCAGCCACCACTAGGAAAATCTCATGAGGACACTGTATACTGTGTTATTATTGAGGCCTGCAGCCATCACTCTGGGTAGCTCAGGAGCTTACTACATACTGTGTTATTAGTGAGTTCAATGTATTAACAATATGCAGGTGCTTGTAAGCTCCCCCTAGTGGTGGCTGCAGGAAGACAGAATTTTATTTATGCATAGACAAAGAAATGTATTTCTTTGTCTATGCATAGGTTTTGGAGCTCTGATAGCCCACTTAAATATAAGATAAAGATGAGAGGAAAACTCCAGGCAGAACTGACTCCCTGAGTGGGTGGTGCATAGGCCTTGTCTATGCCTGCACCATGTAACTTCTGGATCTGATTGGCTCATTAACACAAGCCATAGTGCCCAAATAACAGTTCTACATAGTGCCCAAATAGCAGTTCTGCATAGTGCCCAAAAAAGGTTCTACATAGTGTCCAAATAACAGTTCTACATAGTGCCCCAAAAAGGTTCTACATAGTGTCCAAATAGAAGTTCCACATAGTTCCAAATAGCAGTTCTATATAGTGCCCAAATAACAGTTCTACATAGTGCCCAAATAACAGTTCTACATAGTGCCTAAAAAAGGGTCTACATAGTGTCCAAATAGGAGTTCTAGAGAATGCCCAAATAACAGTTCTAAAGAGTGCCCAAATAACAGTCCCACATAGTGCCCAAATAACAGTCCCACATAGTGCCCAAATACCAGTTCTAGAGAATGCCCAAATAACAGTTCTACAGAGTGCCCAAATAACAGTCCCACATAGTGCCCAAATAACAGTTCCACATAGTGCCCAAATAACAGTTCCACATAGTGCTAAAATAACAGTTCTAGAGAATGCCCAAATAACAGTTCTAGAGAATGCCCAAATAACAGTTATATATAGTGCCCAAATAACAGTTATATATAGTGCCCAAATAACAGTTCCACATAGTGCCCAAATTACAGTTCCACATAGTGCCCAAATGACAGTTCTAAAGAGTGCCCAAATAACAGTCCCACATAGTGCCCAAATAACAGTTCCACATAGTGCCCAAATAACAATTCTAGAGAGTGCCCAAATAACAGTTCCACATAGTGCCCAAATAAGAGTTATATATAGTGCCCAAATAACAGTTCCACATAGTGCCCAAATTACAGTTCCACATAGTGCCCAAATAACAGTTATATATAGTGCCCAAATAACAGTTCCACATAGTGCCAAAATAACAGTTCTAGAGAATGCCCAAATAACAGTTCTACATAGTGCCCAAATAACAGTTATATATAGTGCCCAAATAACAGTTCCACATAGTGCCCAAATTACAGTTCCACATAGTGCCCAAATAAGAGTTATATATAGTGCCCAAATAACAGTTCCACATAGTGCCCAAATTACAGTTCCACATAGTGCCCAAATAACAGTTATATATAGTGTTCAAATAGCAGTTCTATGTAGTGCCCAAATGACAGTTCTACATAGTGCCCAAATAACAGTTCCACTTAGTGCACAAATAACAGTTCCACATAGTGCCCAAATAGCAGTTCTATGTAGTGCCCAAATGACAGTTCTACATAGTGCCCAAATAACAGTCCCACATAGTGCCCAAATAACAGTCCCACATAGTGCCCAAATAACAGTTCCACATAGTGCCCAAATAACAGTTCTACATAGTGCTAAAATAACAGTTCTAGAGAATGCCCAAATAACAGTTCTACATAGTGCCCAAATTACAGTTCCACATAGTGCCCAAATGACAGTTCTAAAGAGTGCCCAAATAACAGTCCCACATAGTGCCCAAATAACAGTCCCACATAGTGCCCAAATAACAGTTCTAGAGAATGCCCAAATAACAGTTCTACATAGTGCCCAAATAACAGTTATATATAGTGCCCAAATAACAGTTATACATAGTGCCCAAATAAGAGTTATATATAGTGCCCAAATAACAGTTCCACATAGTGCCCAAATAACAGTTCCACATAGTGCCCAAATAACAGTTATATATAGTGCCCAAATAACAGTTCCACATAGTGCCAAAATAACAGTTCTAGAGAATGCCCAAATAACAGTTCTACATAGTGCCCAAATAACAGTTATATATAGTGCCCAAATAACAGTTATACATAGTGCCCAAATAACAGTTATATATAGTGCCCAAATAACAGTTCCACATAGTGCCCAAATAACAGTTCCACATAGTGCCCAAATAACAGTTATATATAGTGCCCAAATAACAGTTATACATAGTGCCCAAATAAGAGTTATATATAGTGCCCAAATAACAGTTCCACATAGTGCCCAAATTACAGTTCCACATAGTGCCCAAATAACAGTTATATATAGTGCCCAAATAACAGTTCCACATAGTGCCCAAATAACAGTTCCACATAGTGCCCAAATAACAGTTCCACATAGTGCCCAAATAACAGTTATATATAGTGCCCAAATAACAGTTATACATAGTGCCCAAATAAGAGTTATATATAGTGCCCAAATAACAGTTCCACATAGTGCCCAAATTACAGTTCCACATAGTGCCCAAATAACAGTTATATATAGTGCCCAAATAACAGTTCCACATAGTGTCCAAATAACATTTCTACATAGTGCCTAAATAACAGTTCCACATAGTTCCCAAAAATGTTCTATATAGTGCCCAAATAACAGTTCTAGAGAGTGCCCAAATAACAGTTCTAGAGAGTGCCCAAATAACAGTTCCACATAGTGCCCAAATAACAGTTTCACATAGTGCTCAAATAACAGTTCCACGTAGTGCCCAAATAACAGTTCCACATAGTGCCCAAATAACAGTCCCACATAGTGCCCAAATAACAGTTCCACGTAGTGCCCAAATAACAGTTCCACATAGTGCCCAAATAACATTTCCACATAGTGCCCAAATAACAGTTCTACATTTTGCCCAAATAACAATTCTACATTTTGCCCAAATAACAGTTCCACATAGTGTCCAAAATAACAATTCTAGAGAGTGCCATAATATTAAATGGTGCATAACCTAAATTTCCCTCACCCACAATGTGGAAAGTTTACAGATGGTTGCTGGCATAGGATGGGGAATGCTGAATTGCCCTTTCTGCCCCTGCCATAGTGACCTGCGGCAGGGGCTCTTCCTCATCCTCCTCGTTTCATGTTCTCTTTTATGATGCCGAGAATTGATGGTTACTGGATAAACCTGCCCAGAAAACATAATGAGACAGACGGACAGAAAGCGCAGAGGGGAGGAGGGAGAGACAGTGTGTGGGAGAGATGCACAAGTTGCACCACAGATCCACATACACAGAGCCAAGGAGGAGACAGTAACAGAGGGGCCGACAGGCAGGTGACAGGTTGCAACCAATACAGATGTAGCAGAGCTGAATCTGTGCTCCATAGGGCTGCACTATTTGTGTGATAACTCTGTGGATGCAGTAGCTTCAGCTCCACATAGCACATTGTGATGAGTTATGCCAAAGGCTAAACTCAGCTCTGCTACATTTGTACAGACTGAAGACTGAGAGCGCTGGTGCACAGCTGCCATTCAGATAAGAAGAGACATTTCGGAGGCATCTAGGGATCTCCAAATAGACAGCATTGGGCCAAAGAGACTGCATGCCTTGTGGATGTGACAGCTCGTCTCTCCCAGCTGTTTCCTCCCCCTCAGCCAATCCTCACTCCTTCTGTTTGTGAGTCTCATCCCTCCTCCCCCGCCCTGGGCTGCTGGTCCCTGAGCATCCCTGAGAAAGAGAGGGAGAGCGAGAGAGAGAAAGAGAGGGGGAGGAGAGAGAGAGAGAGAGGGAGACAGGAGAGAGGGCTGTGTCTGCTCGTCACGTCCGGAGACATCCCAGAATGATCCCAGATCCGAGACCCCAGTGACGGGGAACCTCCTCCGTGGATCCCCCCCTCTTTCCTCCTCTCCTCTTTTTTTCCTTTTTCCCCCTTTCTCCTTTCCTCTGCCCCTTCCTTATTCCTCTGATCCTTTCCTCTCCCCTTTCCACCTTCTCTCAGCCCATACCTTCCTCCATCCATCACCCCAAGTAGCATCTGTCTGTCGTCCCCCAACCCTTCAGCTCTTTACACCCACAAAATCCATCCCACTCAGTGTTCAGCATGGGCTGCATTGGATCTCACAGCGCAGGTAAGTACCTTATGCATGCTACACACTGCACACCGGGGAGGCGAGCTGCAAGGTGATAGCACCGGAGACTGGAACATGAGGCAGAAGGCACACTGCAACACAACACTGGACCAGAGACAGACCGCACACTGCAACACAACACTGAACCAGAGACAGACCGCACACTGCAACACAACACTGGACCAGAGAGAGACCGCACACTGCAACACAACACTGGACCAGAGACAGACTGCACACTGCAACACAACACTGGACCAGAGACAGACTGCACACTGCAACACAACACTGGACCGGAGACCGACTAAACACTGCAACACAACACTGAACCGGAGACAGACCGCACACTGCAACACAACACTGGACCAGAGACAGACCGCACACTGCAACACAACACTGGACCAGAGACAGACTGCACACTGCAACACAACACTGGACCGGAGACAGACCGCACACTGCAACACAACACTGGACCAGAGACAGACTGCACACTGCAACACAACACTGAACCAGAGACAGACCGCACACTGCAACACAACACTGGACCAGAGACAGACTGCACACTGCAACACAACACTGGACCAGAGACAGACCGCACACTGCAACACAACACTGGACCAGAGACAGACCGCACACTGCAACACAACACTGGACCAGAGAGAGACCGCACACTGCAACACAACACTGAACCAGAGACAGACCGCACACTGCAACACAACACTGGACCAGAGACAGACTGCACACTGCAACACAACACTGGACCAGAGACAGACTGCACACTGCAACACAACACTGGACCAGAGACAGACTGCACACTGCAACACAACACTGAACCAGAGACAGACCGCACACTGCAACACAACACTGGACCAGAGACAGACTGCACACTGCAACACAACACTGGACCAGAGACAGACTGCACACTGCAACACAACACTGGACCAGAGACAGACCGCACACTGCAACACAACACTGGACCAGAGAGAGACCGCACACTGCAACACAACACTGGACCAGAGACTGACTGCACACTGCAACACAACACTGGACCAGAGACAGACCGCACACTGCAACACAACACTGGACCAGAGACAGACCGCACACTGCAACACAACACTGGACCAGAGACAGACTGCACACTGCAACACAACACTGGACCAGAGACAGACCGCACACTGCAACACAACACTGGACCATGAGGCAGACTGCACACTGCAACACAACACTGGACCAGAGACAGACTGCACACTGCAACACAACACTGGACCAGAGACAGACTGCACACTGCAACACAACACTGGACCAGAGACAGACTGCACACTGCAACACAACACTGGACCATGAGGCAGACTGCACACTGCAACACAACACTGGACCAGAGACAGACTGCACACTGCAACACAACACTGGACCAGAGACTGACTGCACACTGCAACACAACACTGGACCGGAGACTGACTGCACACTGCAACACAACACTGGACCAGAGACAGACCGCACACTGCAACACAACACTGGACCAGAGACTGACTGCACACTGCAACACAACACTGGACCAGAGACAGACTGCACACTGCAACACAACACTGGACCAGAGACAGACTGCACAATGCAACACAACACTGGACCAGAGACAGACTGCACACTGCAACACAACACTGGACCGGAGACAAACTGCACACTGCAACACAACACTGGACCAGAGACTGACTGCACACTGCAACACAACACTGGACCAGAGACAGACCGCACACTGCAACACAACACTGGACCAGAGACAGACCGCACACTGCAACACAACACTGGACCAGAGACAGACTGCACACTGCAACACAACACTGGACCAGAGACAGACTGCACACTGCAACACAACACTGGACCAGAGACAGACTGCACACTGCAACACAACACTGGACCATGAGGCAGACTGCACACTGCAACACAACACTGGACCAGAGACAGACTGCACACTGCAACACAACACTAGACCAGAGACAGACTGCACACTGCAACACAACACTGGACCAGAGACAGACTGCACACTGCAACACAACACTGGACCAGAGACAGACTGCACACTGCAACACAACACTGGACCAGAGACAGACTGCACACTGCAACACAACACTGGACCAGAGACAGACTGCACACTGCAACACAACACTGGACCATGAGGCAGACTGCACACTGCAACACAACACTGGACCAGAGACAGACTGCACACTGCAACACAACACTAGACCAGAGACAGACTGCACACTGCAACACAACACTGGACCGGAGACTGACTGCACACTGCAACACAACACTGGACCAGAGACAGACCGCACACTGCAACACAACACTGGACCAGAGACTGACTGCACACTGCAACACAACACTGGACCAGAGACAGACTGCACACTGCAACACAACACTGGACCAGAGACAGACTGCACACTGCAACACAACACTGGACCAGAGACAGACTGCACACTGCAACACAACACTGGACCGGAGACAAACTGCACACTGCAACACAACACTGGACCAGAGACTGACTGCACACTGCAACACAACACTGGACCGGAGACAAACTGCACACTGCAATACAACAACACTGGACCAGAGACAGACTGCACACTGCAACACAACACTGGACCAGAGACAGACTGAACAGTGCAACACAACACTGGACCAGAGACAGACTGAACAGTGCAACACAACACTGGACCAGAGACAGACTGCACACTGCAACACAACAACACTGGACCATGAGACAGACTGCACACTGCAATCCAACACTGGACTATGATTATGACTAAACACTAGGACACGAATGTAACCAAGATTTAGGCTATCCAGTATATTGCAACTCTAAACCATGAGACTGCATGCTTTACTACAACTCTAGACCCGGACCATTCCCTTCAACACTACAACACTATAAAGACAGGCTACACACTGTAATACAAAACTGGACCGTGAGACTGACTGCACACTGCAAAACAACAACACTGGACCATGAGAGAAACTACAGACTGCAATACAACAAAGGACCATGAGACAGAGACACAACATTGTCAGACTACACACTGCAACTAATCAACCCTGGACCTTGACAACGACTGCACACTGCAATGCAACTGTGGTCCATAAGGCAAGCTACATACTGCAACACAACAACACTGAACCAGGAGGCAGACTGCACACAGCAATACAACACTGGACCATGAGGCAGACTGCACACAGCAATACAACACTGAACCAGGAGACAGACTGCACACTGCAATAACACTGGACCACGAGGCAGACTGCACACGGTCTGAAATATAATAACACAAGTCCATGATTCACACTGAAACACAACTGCCTGTAGACAATAGCAGTAAGCGAGTGACAGAGATACTACACGCAGCAATGCCATTGGAATGTGACTCCACCGCTCACTGCAAAGGGATGTGACAGTTCATCGACCACCACAGCAGCAAACAATAGGAGGTGATATCACTGGACCCTGGACGGCAGAAATCAGTTTACACCTCAACACAGTCACACAATGTAATAACTAGAGACACTGCGATGTGATATTACTGGAAACCACAATGAAACAGATACAATGCAGCAGAAAACCTCAAGCTCACAACACAGTTCCTACAATGTAACATTATCTCGTAGCCGACCAATTACTCAACATTTCACCCAAAGTACACATGGCAACAGGGTAACACTGGATCATCGGCTCGCACTCTAACACAACCTCACACACTGCCGCACAATAACTCCAACCTCCAACACAACAACACTAAACAGACATATACACTACAGCAAGATAATACTACAATAACACCTAAAGGGCTTCTCTCACTTCAGCAAATGGCATGTATCATGTAGAGAAAGTTAACACAAGCCACCTACTAATGTATTGTGATTCTCCATATTGCTTCCTTTGCTGGCTTAACTGCTTGTTTCTAGGGCTTATGACGACCCTAAAATCCAGCAGCAGTGGTCGTGCATGCACATTATATTAAAAGGCGCCAACCTCTGTGGTTGTCGGGACCATGGGAGTGAGCATAGGTGCTTTTCTTCTATAGTGCGCAAGCACGGCCACTGCTGCAGCGCAGATACAAAGTGGCCAGGACTGGAGTTGATGCTCATTTGTGCCTACACACACTGAGAGAGGCCGACACATTTTCCTATAGTGTGCAAGAACGACCACCGCTGATGAATTACAGGGTGGTCGTAACCCCTAGATCTGAGCCGTGTATAACGCATTGGAAAAATGAATGAAGCCAGCAAACGAGGCAATATGGAGAATCACAATACATTAGTAAGTGCTTTGTATTAACTTTCTCTACATGATAAGGGCTCATGCACACGACCATAGTTTCTGTCCGCATTCGATCCACAAAAACTGGGGCCGCAAAAGATGTGGACAGAACACCACGTGTGCTGCAAGTATTGTTGACAAAAATAGGGCATTTCTACAGAAGTTTAAAATAAATGGTGGCACACATTCGCCAGGATCCATGTGTTGCCAATCCGCAATTTGTGGATCGCTCGACACTTACGGCCATGTGTACAGGCGCCCTTTATCCATTTGCTGAAGTGAAACAACCCCGTTAACATTAATAACATACATAGCAAAAAAATAACACTGAACGTCAATAACTTATATACTGCTCTCAATAAAACTAACCAACACGCTGCAACATAATAACAATTAATTGTAATCAAACCTACACACTGCAACAATAAATGCAACCTACACATTACAAAATATTAGACTGTAACTCAACCTGCACACTGCAACAAAATAACATGAAACTTTAATTCAGCCTACACAATGCAACGCAATAACACTGAACTCAAATAACCAATGTGCTGCAACGCGATAAAACCAACCTACACACTACTAAATATTAGACTTTACACTCAACCTGTCCACCGCACCATAGTAACCCTGCACTGGGATGCAGCCTGCACACCGCACCACAGTAACGCTGCACTGGGATGCAGCCTGCACACCGCACCACAGTAACCCTGCACTGTGATGCAGCCTGCCCACCGCACCACAGTAACCCTGCACTGGGATGCAGCCTGCACACCGCACCACAGTAACCCTGCACTGGGATGCAGCCTGCCCACCGCACCACAGTAACCCTGCACTGGGATGCAGCCTGCCCACCGCACCACAGTAAACCTGCACTGGGATGCAGCCTGCCCACCGCACCACAGTAACCCTGCACTGGGATGCAGCCTGCACACCGCACCACAGTAACCCTGCACTGGTATGCAGCCTGCACACCGCACCACAGTAACCCTGCACTGGGATGCAGCCTGCGCACCGCACCACAGTAACCCTGCACTGGGATGCAGCCTGCCCACCGCACCACAGTAACCCTGCACTGGGATGCAGCCTGTACACCGCACCACAGTAACCCTGCGCTGGTATGCAGCCTGCACACCGCACCACAGTAACCCTGCACTGGGATGCAAAGCCTGCACACCGCACCACAGTAACCCTGCACTGGGATGCAGCCTGCACACCGCACCACAGTAACCCTGCACTGGGATGCAGCCTGCACACCGCACCACAGTAACCCTGCACTGGGATGCAGAGCCTGCACACCGCAACAAACCATACTGCAAAAAATGACAATGAACTTTGATTTAATCAACAGACTGCAGTGTAATAACAATGAATATATTTGTTTCATATAATAATAATAATAATAATAATAATAATAATAATAATAATAATAATGCTGGGTTTTAATTCATCCTGCACACTGCAACACGACAAGACCTGACCGTGACACAACCATTGAGTCTGCACACTGTAACATGATACGGCACGATCAATACTTTGCACACAATGGAATGAAGACAGAATTTAAAGGGGAAATCCTGGACACTGACAGAACGTGCCGTTGACGCTCCTCAGTAGGCAGCGCACACAGCTCCGGTGACACCTGGGCACCTTGTGTACCATGGAGGAGGTCGGCACCGCCTGTGGGTGCCAAATTGCAAGGGCTGCATTGTGATTGACTGACGGCCACGTGGTCAGGCTTCCTGAAAGCCAAAACCAGGAGTGAATTCAAAAAAAGAGAAGTCATATCTGTCCTTTATACTTTCTCTCCTTTTGGATCCACCCCCGATTATGGCTTCCAAAGCTGCATCGGAAAGCCTGACTGTGTGGCCGAAGCCTTCGAGAGTGCGAGGCGACGGATCCAGCATCGCCCTGGGTGCATTGTACACGCCGGATCATCACATTGCATGCTTGGTCCGGACTCGTCTGCTGTCCTCAGCATTGTTCTGTGCCTTGCAACTTTACAACCTGCTGTGAAGCACTGGGATGCTATTAGGCTGGAGCTTGCTGGGTGTAGTTGTACGTTGATAGAGTTTTCGCAGGCGCGTGTGGTGCAATAACTGGATAGGCTCGCAGTGATGCAATACGGGAGCAGACATACATCAGAGTGTGCACAGACTTCTAATGAACGCTCGCATGGCATCTACTTAGGATTCAGCCGGAGTTAGCTATTCCCCGGTCGGCTGTCGTCATAGGTATACGCAGTGCATGGCTTCCTGGAGCGATGCTCTGCAGGCTCTCATCTATAGGAATATAGGTTAAGCTCTCATCACGGCATCTCGGGGTCACAGTGGGGATATCATCTCCCTTGTGACATTCAGAGACCCTCAGTGGGTATTAAGTGAATGATTAGGTAATAGTGGGAGCCATTGATCGCTGCCTGCTGTCGACAAGGAAGCAAATGAGAATTGGATCATAATTCATTTTTACGGGCTCCCCCCCCCCCCCCCCCTATAAACCAGTGTTTAGATGTTGCACTGTAGTGTTGTGTGGTGGTAAAACAGTGACACATAGTGGCTACCGGCTGGTACGACACCCAACTTCTAGTGACTACTGAAGGTGCATATTGGATGAACTCAAAGAGGGGGTGTCACCAGAGGTAGCTCCTTGTAATGGACCTTATAGGAAGATGGGCTACGGAGTACAGACAGACCCTCGAAATGGTGCCCCAAAGCCATGTCTGAGAGGAGGGGGACATGGAAAATATGCGGATGAGCCCTCTGAACCAAGAAATCGCACAACCGGCTTTCTTAGTTATATTTGGGTGTTGTTATTTAAGCAATTCTTAAATCCTTCTCTGCAATGTAACTTCAGAGCCACAAGGGCCGCCAGTAATCGGGTTTGTTGTAAAGGCGACCGCTATGGAGGCCTCGAAGCTGCTCCATGAAGAAAACTGGAGTCCAGCTGAGATGGGCTTCCCCCGTCGTGGTCAGGCAGCAGATCTTACGCCACTGTTCACATTATCTGCTTGAAACTGCACTGTTTTCAGGGAATCCTGGGGTTCTGTAGACTGCAGCGATCATCCGGCTGCGGAGAGAGAACTGGAGGAGAGACGCCATCATTGGCATGACTTCATCATTAATGATGATGTTGATGATGATAAGGATGGTCTTGACAGGGATGGTGATAAGGACGACACTGATGATGATCATCATGAGCTTGACATGATGATGATGTGTTGATGATTGTGCTGGCGATAATGGTGTCAAATTAACATTAACAATCAACATTGTCATAATTATCAATATCAGCGTCTTCATCATCATTATCATGTCATCTTCATCATCATCTGTGTCGTGCTTATCACCATCCCCATCAAGACCATCAGTTTTGATGGTGCTGATGATGACAGCGATGTTGATGATGCTAATGACGTTGGACTTAATAAATCAATGTCTATGAGGACAATATTGATGATGATGATGATGGTGATGATAATAGTGCTGACACTGATGGTGCTAATGGGATGGTTCTTTTGATGATGGTGATTATAGTGCTGATGGTTTTGTTAATTACAGTGCCTTGCAAAAGTATTAACCCCCTTGACTTTTTTCGTATTTTGGTGCCTCACAACCTGGAATTAACATGGATTGTTTGAGGATTTGCATCATGTAATTTACAGAACATGCCGACAACTTTGAAGATGTTTTTATTTTATTTTATTTTTACTGTGAAGCCTACAAGAAATAGGACAAAATAACAGAAAAAGTCAATGTGCAGAACTATTCACCCCCTAAAGTCAGTACTTTGTAGAACCGCCTTTTGCAGCAATCACAGCTCCAAGTCTCTTTGGATCAGTCTCTTTGACCAGTCGCCACCTCTTATCACTGGGATTTTTGCCCATTCCTCCTTGTAGAACTGCTCCAGCTCCTTCAGGTCGGATGTTTGCGCTTGTGAACAGCAATCTTTACGTCTGACCACAGATGTTCTATGGGATTGACATCTGGGCTGTGACTCGGCCATTCCAACACATTTACATGTTTCCCCTTAATCCAGTCAAGTGTTGCTTTAGCAGAGTGTTTGGGGTCATTGTCCTGCTGGAAGGAGAACCTCCGTCCTAGCCTCAGATCACGCACAGAGTGGGACAGGTTCTGCTGAAGAATATCCCTGTATTTAGCACCATCCATCTCTCCCTCAGCTCTGACCAGTTTCCCAGTCCCATCCCCCCAGTATGATGCTGCCACCACCATGTTTCACTGTGGGGATGGTGTTCTTTGGGTGATGTGATGTGTTGGGTTTGCGCCAGACATAGCGTTTTCTTTGTGGCCGAAAAGTTCCATTATAGTCTCCTCAGACCAGAGCACCTTCCTCCATACATTTTGGGAGTCTCCCACATGCCTTTTCGTAAACTAACAACGCGCCTTTTTGTTTTTAGCCGACAGTAATGGCTTTCTTCTGGCCACTCTGCCATAAAGCCCAACTCTATGGAGCGTACGGCTTATTGTCATTCTATGTACAGATCCTCCAGTCTCTGCTGTGGAACTCTGCAGCTCCTCCAGGGTTACCTTAGGTATCTGTGCTGCCTCCCTGATTAATGCCCTCCTTGCCCGGTCCGTGAGTTTTGGTGGGCGGCCGTCTCTTGGCAGGTTTGCTGTTGTGCCATGTTCTTTCCATTTGGTTATGATAGATTTGATGGAGCTCCTGGGGATCATCAAAGATTTGGATATTTTTTTATAACCTCACCCTGACTTGTACTTCTCAACACCATTGTCCCTTACTTGTTTGGAGAGTTCCTTGGTCTTCATGGCAGTGTTTGGTTAGTAATGCCTCTTGCTTAGGTGTTGCAGCCTCTGGTGTGTATATGTAATGACAGATCATGTGACACTTATATTGCTCACAGGTGACATCATTTCACTAATCTTGTGACTTGTGAAGGTAATTGGTTGCACCAGAGCTTTTTTTGGGGCTTCCTAACAAAGGGGGTGAATACATACGCACATGCCGATTTTCTGTTTTCTATTTCTAAAAAATTGTTTTATTTATAAATTTTTCTCATTTCACTTCAGCGACTTAGACTATTGTGTTCTGGTCCATCACATAAAATGTCAAGGGGGGTGAATACTTTTGCAAGGCACTGTACTGTATATTACTGGTGAGGAAAGTGCTAATAATGATGATGATGGTGATGTTAAAGATTGTGCTGGCACTGATGGTGCTAGTGAGGATAGCGCTGGTGATGATGGTTCTGTTCATTATATTGCTGGTGGTGATAGTACATCTGAGGATAGTGCTGGTGAAGATAATGTAAATAATAATGACCATTCTGTTCATTATATTGCTGGTGGTGATGGTGCTCATGGTGCTAAGAGGATAGTGCTAATGATAATGGTGCTGGGATGATGGAGCTGGTGATTATATTGCTGGTGAAGATATTACAGGTGATGATGGTTCTGTTGATTATATTGCTGCTGCTGACAGTACTTATGAGGATAGTGCTGGTGAATGATGGTGCTCATAGTCCTAATAGGATAGTGCTGATGATAATGGTGATAGGATGGTGGATCCGGTGAAGATAATACAGGTGATGATGGAGCTCATAGAGCTAAGAGGATAGTGCTGATGATGATAGTAAAGGGATGATGATGCTGGTGAAGATAATACAGATGGTGATGGTTCTGTTCATTATATTGCTGCTGCTTACAGTACTTATGAGGATAGTGCTGGTGAATTATGGTGATGGGATGATGGATCCGGTGAAGATATTACAGGTGATGATGGTTCTGATCTTTATGACATTGATAAATCTGATGGTGCAGACAGAGTTGCTTATGATGGTGATGGTATCACTTATGAGGTCTATGGTAACAATGATGATAACGTTGCTGATGATGATTATTGTGCTGATGATTTGTCTGATGATATTGATTATGATTATTAGTTTTTATATATAACATGCCTTTATCTCTTTAAAAAAAAAAAAATGAAAATAAATGATTTACCCCAAAGCCACCCAACGAAGCGTGCCATCGCCATAGTAACTGCCCAGCCTCCTAGATAAAATGCCATATATATCACTCGGCAGCGAGTGGTATATCGGGATTATCTGTGGTTCGCTTCGTTCTCGGCAATACTCTCTCAATACTTCTTGTTGCCTAGTAACCACTTGACTTCCTGTCTGGGTGACCTCTTTCCGGGTACAGTAGCTTCTAGCTTCTATATGTAACGTAATATTCAAACAGCAAGAAAGATGGGAAGACAACGGCTGAAATGTGCGGGTACCAGCCATAATTCTGCCTCCCCCACCCTCGACCTCGGCTGCCTCTAGGAACCTAATCATGAACCAGGTAGCTCTGGATGAACAGAGTAATAGGTCTGTCTCAGAGAGAGGGTGTTGTAGATGTCTACTAATCAGGTTGCTGGGTCTGTTCATAGGCTGCATGTCCAGCAGAGGAGAAGGCCTCACGCACACGGCCATTTTTACAACCAGTTGAAGTCTATGGGGCTATTCGCATGGCCATAAAAAATAGGACATATCAGTGGGGCCGGGTAGACAGGCGTGCACCCGTCTAATGGCCATTAAAAACGGACGCAAAGTGTCAAAAAAGAGCCTTTCATGGGTTCAGATACAAAGAAAAAACCCCTCATCCACTTGCACCTGAGGGAACAGTCTCTCCGCACTGGAGGCAGCAGGACCTGCTCTCCTGGCATCGTGATGTCACAGGTGTGATGTCATGACGCTGGAGCCTTCAGTGTGGAGCGGGTGTTCCCTCCTGTGCAAGTGGATGAGGTGAGTATTACATTACTATATCAGCACCGGCGGGGGTGGGGGGAGGAATTACAGTATATATATATATATTAAAATATACAGAAATGGATGCAGACACTGCAGCAAAATGACCATAAAAGCTGGCAGTGCGGGGGTTAGTGGATTATAGACCTGCGGGCGTCCGCCCCAGAGTCCACCCCGGCCTGCTCATAACCTCATCTGCTAATTAGCCCTTGTGCCGACATTTAATTAAGAATCCCGTACATCTTGTCAGGAGTCTACATTAATACGTCTCTGAAAATCATGTTCTCCGTCAGCTGCAAGCGTCCGAACAAAACACCGCACAGCGTTCTACGGAAAAACACTAAACCCTGCACATCGGCTGCCAACATCATCTCATCCAGATCATGTAGAAGAGCCGCAAATCAGGAGACAGTCAGCTCTGCGGGAGAGAGAAGGATAGATGGATGGATGGATGGATGGATGGATAGATATGAGATAGATAGATATGAGATAGATAGATAGATAGATAGGAGATAGATAGATAGATAGATAATAGATAGATAGATAGATAGATGATAGATAGATAGATAGATAGATAGATAGATAGATAGATAATAGATAGGAGATAGATAGATAGATAGATAGATAGATAGATAATAGATAGATAGATAGATAGATAGATAGATAGATAGATATGAGATTAATATAAGATGGATAGATAGATAGAAAGATAGATGATAGATAATAGATAATAGATAATAGATAGATAGATAGATAGATAGATAGATAGATAGATAGAAAGATAGATGATAGATATGAGATAGATAGATATTAGATAGATAGATAGATAGATAGATAGATAGATAGATAGATAGATAATAGATAGATAGATAGATAGATAGATAGATAGATAGATAGATAGATAATAGATAGATAGATAAATAGATAGATAGATATGAGATTAATATAAGATGGATAGATAGATAGAAAGATAGATGATAGATAATAGATAATAGATAGATAGATAGATAGATAGATAGATAGATAGATAGATAGATAGATAGATAGATAGATAGAAAGATAGATGATAGATATGAGATAGATAGATATTAGATAGATATTAGATAGATAGATAGATAGATAGATAGATAGATAGATAGATAGATATGAGATAGATAGATAGATAATAGATAGATAGGAGATAGATAGATAGATAGATAGATAGATAGATAGATAGATAGATAGAAGATAGATATGAGATTGAGATAGATAGATTATTATTAATATTATTATTACATGTTTATTATTTTACTCATTATTCCAGATTGTTAAATTTTTGTGTCGGTGACCATAGGACAGTTCCTCAGGACGCTCGGTCTCTTTATCTGTTCCTTGTGTTACTGTATGATGTGTAATTACCCAAACTGAACCCTCTGTCTATCCCGCAGGCAGTGAAGGGGCCACATTGGACTGGAAAGGGTTAAAAGACGCAGATCAAGGAACCATGGAAAACAGCTCGGTCCATGGAAGCAGCACTCACAGACCATCCAATGAGGTACCATTCTGTTTGGGATCTGGACCTGAAGGAGTTAATTTATTTGCCCTCCATACTTCTCGATGCCCTGTAGCTTTTGGCATTTATTTTTGACAGTAATTCCTGGGGTTACCTGCGCCTCCTCCACGGTGATTTATGATGCTGAATCTATGTCAGTGCATCAGGCGCTAATTTGATTTCTAGGTTCTGTACACCTGCCCGGGATCCACTGCATCCCACTTGTCAGCACATTTTACTGCATTATTTTTCCATAATAAGTTACAGAAAAAACTCAAATAGTCCAAAAGACACTGCACAGCTGCAGAAGGGGGTGACCGGCTGGAGGATGGATGCACAGCGGATAGGAGGATGACGAACGAATGTAAGGATGAATGCATAATACACAAAGACTCCTTCTTCACATCCACATTTTGGAAATAGTGAAGCGGCATAATAGTAGTTATATTCTTGTACATAGGAGCAGTATTACAGTAGTTATATTCTTGTACATAGGAGCAGTATTATAGTAGTTATATTCTAGTACATAGGAGGCAGTATTATAGTAGTTATATTCTTGTACATAGGAGCAGTATTATAGTAGTTATATTCTTGTACATAGGAGGCAGTATTATAGTAGTTATATTCCTGTACATAGGAGCAGTATTATAGTAGTTATATTCTTGTACATAGGAGGCAGTATTATAGTAGTTATATTCTTGTACATAGGAGCAGTATTATAGTAGTTATATTCTTGTACATAGGAGCAGTATTATAGTAGTTATATTCTTGTACATAGGAGCAGTATTATAGTAGTTATATTCTTGTACATAGGAGCAGTATTATAGTAGTTATATTCTTGTACATAGGAGCAGTATTATAGTAGTTATATTCTTGTACATAGGAGCAGTATTATAGTAGTTATACTCTTGTACATAGTAGCAGTATTATAGTAGTTATATTCTTGTATATAGGAGCAGTATTATAGTAGTTTTATTCTTGTACATAGGAGCAGTATTATAATAGTTATATTCTTGTACATAGGAGCAGTATTATAGTAGTTATATTCCTGTACATAGGAGGCAGTATTATAGTAGTTATATTCTTGTACATAGGAGCAGTATTATAGTAGTTATATTCTTGTACATAGGGGCAGTATTATAGTAGTTATATTCTTGTACATAGGGGCAGTATTATAGCAGTTATATTCTTGTACATAGGAGCAGTATTATAGTAGTTATAGTCTTGTACATAGGAGCAGTATTATAGTAGTTATAGTCTTGTACATAGGAGCAGTATTATAGTAGTTATATTCTTGTACATAGGAGCATTATTATAGTAGTTATATTCTTGTACATAGGAGGCAGTATTATAGTAGTTATATTCTTGTACATAGGAGCAGTATTATAGTAGTTATATACTTGTACATAGGAGCAGTATTATAGTAGTTATATTATTATACATAGGAGCAGTATTATAGTAGTTATATCCTTGTACATAGAAGCAGTATTATAGTAGTTATATTCTTGTACATAGGAGCAGTATTATAGTAGTTATATTCTTGTACATAGGAGCAGTATTATAGTAGTTATAGTCTTGTACATAGGAGCAGTATTATAGTAGTTATATTCCTGTACATAGGAGCAGTATTATAGTAGTTATATTCTTGTACATAGGAGCAGTATTATAGTAGTTATATTCTTGTACATAGGAGCAGTATTATAGTAGTTATATTCTTGTACATAGGAGCAGTATTATAGTAGTTATATTCTTGTACATAGGAGCAGTATTATAGTAGTTATAGTCTTGTACATAGGAGCAGTATTATAGTAGTTATATTCCTGTACATAGGAGCAGTATTATAGTAGTTATATTCCTGTACATAGGAGCAGTATTATAGTAGTTATATTCCTGTACATAGGAGCAGTATTATAGTAGTTATATTCTTGTACATAGGAGCAGTATTATAGTAGTTATATTCTTGTACATAGGAGCAGTATTATAGTAGTTATATTCTTGTACATAGGAGCAGTATTATAGTAGTTATAGTCTTGTACATAGGAGCAGTATTATAGTAGTTATATTATTATACATAGGAGCAGTATTATAGTAGTTATATCCTTGTACATAGAAGCAGTATTATAGTAGTTATATTCTTGTACATAGGAGGCAGTATTATAGTAGTTATATTCTTGTACATAGGAGCAGTATTATAGTAGTTATATTCTTGTACATAGGAGCAGTATTATAGTAGTTATATTCTTGTACATAGGAGCAGTGTTATAGTAGTTATATTCCTGTACATAGGAGCAGTATTATAGTAGTTATATTCTTGTACATAGAAGGCAGTATTATAGTAGTTATATTCTTGTACATAGGAGCAGTATTATAGTAGTTATATTCTTGTACATAGGAGGCAGTATTATAGTAGTTATATTCTTGTACATAGGAGGCAGTATTATAGTAGTTATATTCTTGTACATAGGAGCAGTATTATAGTAGTTATATTCTTGTACATAGGGGCAGTATTATAGTAGTTATATTCTTGTACATAGGAGCAGCATTATAGTAGTTATATTCTTGTACATAGGAGCAGTAATATAGTAGTTATATTCTTGTATATAGGAGCAGTATTATAGTAGTTATATTCTTGTACATAGGAGCAGTATTATAGTAGTTATATTCTTGTTCATAGGAGTAGTATTATAGTAGTTATATTCTTGTACATAGGAGTAGTATTATAGTAGTTATATTCTTGTACATAGGAGCAGTATTATAGTAGTTATATTCTTGTTCATAGGAGTAGTATTATAGTAGTTATATTCTTGTACATAGGAGCAGTATTATAGTAGTTATATTATTGTACATAGGAGCAGTATTATAGTAGTTATATTCTTGTACATAGGGGCAGTATTATAGTAGTTATATTATTGTACATAGGAGCAGTATTATGGTAGTTATATTCTTGTACATAGGGGCAGTATTATAGTAGTTATATTCTTGTACATAGGAGCAGCATTATAGTAGTTATATTCTTGTACATAGGAGCAGTAATATAGTAGTTATATTCTTGTATATAGGAGCAGTATTATAGTAGTTATATTCTTGTACATAGGAGCAGTATTATAGTAGTTATATTCTTGTACATAGGAGCAGTATTATAGTAGTTATATTATTGTACATAGGAGGCAGTATTATAGTAGTTATATTCTTGTACATAGGAGCAGTATTATAGTAGTTATATTCTTGTACATAGGAGCAGTATTATAGTAGTTATATTCTTGTACATAGGAGCAGTATTATAGTAGTTATATTCTTGTACATAGGAGCAGTATTATAGTAGTTATATTCCTGTACATAGGAGGCAGTATTATAGTAGTTATATTCTTGTACATAGGAGCAGTATTATAGTAGTTATATTCTTGTACATAGGAGCAGTATTATAGTAGTTATATTCCTGTACATAGGAGGCAGTATTATAGTAGTTATATTCTTGTACATAGGAGGCAGTATTATAGTAGTTATATTCTTGTACATAGGAGGCAGTATTATAGTAGTTATATTCTTGTACATAGGAGCAGTATTATAGTAGTTATATTCTTGTACATAGGAGGCAATTTTTATTGTGAAAACAAACAAAAAAAATACAATTAAAATACATTCTTACAAAAACAAAAAATAACAGGCATTGTACACACAATGACTACTCAACTAAAATGACTATAGAATCATATTAAACTTAGAAAGTCCACATTTGCTGGGGAGGAAAAAGAAGAGAAAAAAAAGAAAAAAAAAACACACACAAAATAACATCATATTTTCTGTTTTAAACCAAAGACACATTTCTCCATAATTTCCTATTATTCGGGTTGCTCTTTATCTCTAATGACTTAACCCACTGGAGCTCAGACATTATTTGGCTTACGGCTGTGGTGTGGTGGAATGGCTCATTGTGTATAGACACGCGGGTTCTCATGTGCCAATGGTGATATTTTATGACCGAAATGATCAGGTACATTGTCCCCCTGTCTACATTCCTATTTCTGGATGGAACAGCATAGATTATATCAGGATAAGTCAGGGACTGCAGTAATGGGATGTTTAGCTTTTGTGACACCTCTTCCCATATTCTCCTCCCACCCCTGCAGTCAGATATTAAGTGCTCCATCGTCTCCTCCTGCTGACAACCGAGAGGACAGTTCCTATCTGAAACACTTAAAAATTTCAGGTTACCCCTAACAAATAGCTTTCCATGTAATGACAACCAAGCTATGTCAAATAATTTGGCGGGGAGTCGATTCCCATTGAGGAGCTTCAGACTTTCTTGTAAAGTGCTAGTCACACAATCCCTCAAGACAAGTGGAGAACAAAAGAAAGCCCTACAGACCCTCACGTATAGATCTTTCCTTGGCTTACCCTCAATGTAGGACTTCTCTATCTTCCACCTTCTCACACACTTCAGTCCATAGTCCAGGTACTGGGGGAGGTAGTCACTCGTCCATCGACCCCTCTTGAGACTGCCGCCTCGCACCCAAGACTCTGCAAAAGGCATTATCCAGTCCCTGATACTATTCACCCACAGGAAGCTGTTCTCTGAGTCCAGGCAACCAAAATTAACTTTTAGAAACATGGAGTCAAAGAACACCCTTGGATTCAGCATATCCAACCCACCCTCTCTCCTCTGTAGGTAGGTGATCCCTCTTTTTATCAGGTTCAACCTGTTCCCCCACAACAGTTGGAAGAACAGGCTAAAGAGCCTAGCGGAGAAAGATTCCGGCAAAGGAAAAACGACAGAGACATACAAGAAGACAGGGACCAGGTAAGTCTTCAACATTTTAACCCTTTCTCTATAGGTCAGCCTCCAGTTCTTCCATCGCTGAACCTTTGCATTTCCGGCTTCCAACTTCTCTTCCCAATTTAGTTTGGCGTTATCATTCCTCCCAAATTTGACCCCTAGGATTTTAATATAGGTGGAGGCTCTCACAAATTGTGGCAGATCAAAGTCTGGATCACTGTCTGATATCCAGAGAGCTTGACTCTTCTCAAGGTTGACCAGAGACCCTGAGGCCTCCGAATAACTTCTGATGGCCGCAGACAACATCTCCACCTCACGAGGCTCAGATATCACTACAGTCACATCATCCGCATAGGCAACAACACTCAGGGGCAGGCAATGGGGGACTGGCACCCCCTGAAAACCACACTCCTGCAGTGACCTCAAGAATGGGTCTAAGGCAAATACATACAGCAGCGGACTCAGTGGGCAACCCTGTCTCACCCCTGCCTCAACCCTGAAGGTATCACCCTGCCAACCATTGACCAGAGGAAAGCTCTCAGCCTCGCAATACAGAGTCTTCAGCCAATCGATGAATTGCCCCGGAATACCGTACTTTGACAAAGTGGCCCATAGATACTCATGATCTACTCTGTCGAAGGCTTTAGCCTGGTCAAGACTCACAACATATCTCCCACCCCTCAGGGCTTTACATCTCTCAAACATCTCCCTTATCGAGATGACTGCTCCAGAGATGTTCCGCCCTTCTACTGTGCCAAACTGACAGCCTGACAACAGTGCTGAGGACAGACAAACTAATCTAGAAAACAGAATTTTTGCCAGAATCTTTCTGTCGACATTCAAGAGGGCAATCGGCCTCCAGTTCTTGATGTCACTCGGCTCTTTACCTTTGGACAGCAGAATCAGCGAGGACACTCTCATGGATGGAGGCATCAGGTGACTTTCTAGACAATTTGTATATACATCCACGAGGATTGGGGCCAAGAGGTCTCTGAATGTCCTATAGAATTCTGCTGTTATCCCATCTGGACCTGGTGCCTTCTTCAGATGTAACTTATCAATTGCCTCTTTAACCTCCGCCACCGTCAAATCTGCTGTCAAAGCAGAAAAGTCCAAATCATTAGTATCAGGGAGCGGAGTTGCCTCCAAGAATTGGGTCATCTTGTCTCTATCCAAAACCTTCCTCTGAAACAAGTCAGCATAGTAAGATCTCACCACCCCCAGGATACCCTCCCGAGATTCTTGCAAAACACCCTGGGGGTCAGTGAGACCGGTGACAGATTTATTTGCCACTCGCTCCCGGCAATTCTCAAAGGGATCAGGAGACCCTAAGGTCCCATAATCCCGTTCAAGAACCAGGGAGGTATACCTGCTGTACTGATACTGCCTTATCTCAGATTTCAGCCGGTCTATCCTTTGTTGGTCATCCCCTCCCGCCGAATACAGTGACTCCAATTCTTTCCGCAGCTTGAGATACTGGCCATACTTACTCTTCCCCTTTATAACTGACAGTCTCTTTAAGAGGGATCTGATCTCATCCTTGACATCCTCCCACCAGTCGGCCATATTGTCATAAAAGTCCACTCTCTCTAGCTGACTCCGTATAAGAGAGTGAACATGGCTCTGAACCGAAGGGTCTTCTAATAGACTGGAATTAAGTCTCCATAACCCTCTACCTGTCCCAGAACACTTTGTGACACCCAAACAGAAATATAAGGCCAGATGGTCTGAATAAGGGACGATCTTCTCATCTTTTTCACCAATGGTCTCTGTAGGACTCACCAGAGCTAAATCTATCCGACTTCTTCTTTCACCACAAAAATAAGTAAATTTTGGTTTCCGACCACCCTGCACAAACACATCTGACAACCCGGCCTGTTGAATAATTCTGTTTAGGACCTTGGAGTCTCTGGTAAGAGGCCTATTAGAGGTCCTGTCACAAGATGTCCTGGTGGCATTGAAATCTCCAGCCATGATGACAGGGATAGATGTGAAGAGATATGGCTTCACTTCATTATAAAGGTTAACCCTTTCAGTCACTGTCTGCGAACCATAGATATTTATAAGACGGAGCCTCCTACCCCGAATAGTAACTTCCAGAATTAGGCACCTTCCCATCAATACCTCTGTCAACCTATGTATAGTTACATCATTGGTGTTAAAGAGGATAGAGACCCCGGCACTTGGTTCTACAGCCAGTGACCAAAAGGATGGACCAGACCGCCATTCACGCTCGGCTTCCCGTAAGAGTCCTAAAGTATTCAAACGTGTCTCTTGTAAGAAAAAGACATCAGCATCAAGAGACCTTAGATGTTCATAAACCACATGCCTGGTCCTCCTCACTCTGACACTGTTCACATTACTGGAGAACACTTTAAGGGTAAAGTCAGCCATCAAAGCAAAGCAAAGCACAAGAAGCAGAGATATTCCCCCCATCATCATGGATCTGAGTCTGAGCCCACCTGCCGACCACCTGTCTCCATGTCCGATTCGGACAGACGTTTAGCTCGCGGGGGTTTCCTTTTTGTGGGGGGATCGCCCTCTTGGTCCTCATTAAATTCATCTACCACCCTCTTTAACTCTCTCTCCATCTCTTCCTCAGCGTCTGAGTCTGATAGGACACCGTACCTATTTGTGATAGTCATGACACCTGACCCGGGGTCTACTTTCTTTTTGGAAGGTTTTTGGACAGTGGTCCATTCCCCCTCAGGCTTACGGCTGGTTTTGTCCTTCTTCCGTTTCTTCTGCGGATTTATTGATGCAGGGGCAGAAGACGACGTGCCCACAACCTGCTCAGTGACCTCCCCGTTCCCCTCAGTGGCTCCTGGCTGGGACTGGTCAGGCACTATGTCTCCCATATTGTCACCCATGTTGTGCTGAGGCTCGGGCGGTGTCACTGCTGACCCTGACAACAGCGTCTCCTCCTCTAGGTCATCTGCCACTTCCAGCAAGTCCTCATCAGGGAAGTCCTTACAAACATTATGCCAGGCGTCTGGACAGTCCCTGTGCGAGTGACCGATCCTACCACAGAGGTTGCACCGGATGTTCTGGCAGGTGGCGCTGACATGGCCGATCTCCCCGCATAAATTACATTTTACCAGGGTGCACACACTCGCAATATGACCGGCCTTTCCGCATTTAAAACATTTTCTAGGCTGACCCGCATAGAAGCATACCCCTTTCTCCCGGCCAATAAAGAATGAGTTGGGCAGATGTTGGGTAATGTTGTTAACCTGCCGTAACTTTACCAGGACCTTCCACCCCCCAGTCCATATGCCATCCTCGTCCCTGGTCTTGGTCAGATTTGACATTAGGTCACAGTGTCTTTTTAGCCATACAACAATATCCTGGTGTGGTACCGACTCGTTCCAGAATATTATGGTGACGTTTGCTGTGTCTGGTCTAGAGATGGGGATGAGGCTGAACTTATTCCAGTCATCAGCATCTCTCACCCGGGCGAAATGAGCCCAGAAGCGGTCCAGGTCAGACATGAGTTTAAAACTGACGTCATACCCCTGCCTGTCAGGAAGGTTTATCACTGCCAGGATGTTAGATGGCAGGAAACCCATTTGGTGGCACAGAAGTTCACGGACCACAAACCTCCTGTCAGGCAACTCCTCCTTGACCCCTCTATGCCTGAACCTGACCACGTTCCTCCTCTTAAAAGCCTGACCTGTATAGTTCACATTAGACCTGAAGGATGGTGACCCACGGCTCCAGGCATTACCACAGGAGACACCACCAGTTCCACCCTCCTGCTGTACTTGGGGGCGCTGCGGTGGCTGCTGACCGCCTGCACTATGAGGGTCTGACACTTCTGGTGTAACTAAAGGGGGGAAGTGCTGTGCATCAGACTGTACAGCCCCCTCCCCACCATCATCCATAATACTCTGCGAGTCACAAGCCTCTGAAGGCTGATCTAATGGTGGACCTGACTCTAGAGATGACCCCAAATCCCACACACACTGTGAAGCGCTCCCCTCTGCAGAAACATCATCAGTAACATCACATACAGTCATATCAATGCAGTCACTAGCAGTATGATCCTGCTCTACAGAGCCCCGACAGTCCTGCTGAGCCATGACCTGTGAGCTCTCTGCCGCACTGCTGCCTTCAGGCGAGAGTCCACAGTCCTGCTGCTTTCTACTGCCCCCCAGGGCTTGTGGTGACTGCACTGCTACTGCAGAGTTACCTTTAAGCAAGAGTCCACAGTCCTGCTGCTCTCTACTGCCCCCCAGGGCTTGTGGTGACTGCACTGCTACTGCAGAGTTACCTTCAGGCGAGAGTCCACAGTCCTGCTGATCTCTACTGCCCCCCAGGGCTTGTGGTGACTGCACTGCTACTGCAGAGTTACCTTCAAGCGAGAGTCCACAGTCCTGCTGCTCTCTACTGCCCCCCAGGACTTGTGGTGACTGCACTGCTACTGCAGAGTTACCTTCAGGCGAGAGTCCACAGTCCTGCTGCTCTCTACTGCCCCCCAGGGCTTGTGGTGACTGCACTGCTACTGCAGAGTTACCTTCTGGCTTGAGTCCATAGTCCTGCTTCACATCACAAACTGCTGGGACTTGTGGTACCTTTTGAGGAGTCTCTGCAGGTCTTTGCTGTTGCTGGACACTTTCTCCCACTTCTCTGTACAAATTCCCTTTCTCAAAAGGGAAGCTGGCTGGTCTGAGGACTGGTCTTGCACAGGCCTGCTGGGTGTCATCTGGACAGGTTGGAGACTTGGGTATAGATGGAGATGGTTCTGGCGCAGGTCTTCCCCCATGTCCCTCAAGTCTTTGCTGGTTCCTGAAGGATTCAGCGACTGGTCCCATCTGCTCCAGTACGGCCTCCATGTCCTGCACAGTCTCAGCGAGCTGCACAGCGAGGGAGCTCAGCTTCTTGTCGTGGACAACCTGATTGTTGGGGTTTGCTGCCTTTAGCTTATAGACACAATCTATCTGTTTCTGCAGCTGTAGTTTTGTCCTTTTTAATGTCTCTAGTCTCTTGACCAGAGCTGGGATCCGCTCGGCCAGACATAGTTCTGGTGCACGCTGAGTATTGGGGGGTTGTGTACTCACAGAATGGCTCCTTACAGGCGTCCCTCTGCTTGGTCCTTGCACTGGACTTGGTGCAGCCGTGGTCACTGCTGCGAGGTCACTATCTCCAGATTGGGGACTGGGTCCCTGGTTCTTCCCAGTGACTGCACTTGTGGCCCCATGAAGCCTTCCTTCAGTATTCCCTCTGGTCTCATCTGTCGGGTTGGCGACTTTTGCGCTGTTCCCACTCCCGTAACGTGTGCGGTCAGACCGTATCAGGACAGGCTGCTGCAGATTCTCCTGCATGGTCTGCTTCTCCAGGGAAGTTCTCCTCTGTCTGCCTGCGGGTGGGGTGGATTGCACACCTGCAGCCATGGTCTTACTTAGCGATGTCTCCTTCTTTACTTCAAACACTTTCTTTCCATCTTTGCTTCCTGCTGCACTGGGACTGGCAACACTCGGAACATTCCTTCTTTCCAAAGAAACTTTTGGATAATTATCCATGGAGTGAGAGGTCTGGGAATTATTTCCCAGAACAGGCCTTGGAGCCTGGGCCTTGCTTGGGGAGCATCCCCACCCAGAGTGGCCCCGCCCTGGGCTTTCTCCAGACATCCAAAGCCTCAGGAGAGCTACTGACACACGTCCTCACAGCAAGGAGGCAGTATTATAGTAGTTATATTCTTGTACATAGGAGCAGTATTATAGTAGTTATATTCTTGTACATAGGAGCAGTATTATAGTAGTTATATTCATGTACATAGAAGCAGTATTATAGCAGTTATATTCTTGTACATAGGAGCAGTATTATAGTAGTTATATGCTTGTACATAGGAGCAGTATTATAGTAGTTATATTCTTGTACATAGGAGCAGTATTATAGTAGTTATATTCTTGTACATAGGAGCAGTATTATAGCAGTTATATTCTTGTACATAGGAGGCAGTATTATAGTAGTTATATTCTTGTACATAGGAGCAGTATTATAGTAGTTATATTCCTGTACATAGGAGGCAGTATTATAGTAGTTATATTCTTGTACATAGGAGCAGTATTATAGTAGTTATATTCTTGTACGTAGGAGCAGTATTATAGTAGTTCTATTCTTGTACATAGGAGGCAGTATTATAGTAGTTATATTATTGTACATAGGAGGCAGTATTATAGTAGTTATATTCTTGTACATAGGAGCAGTATTATAGTAGTTAAATTCTTGTACATAGGAGCAGTATTGTAGTAGTTATATTCTTGTACATAGGAGGCAGTATTATAGTAGTTATATTCTTGTACATAGGAGCAGTATTATAGTAGTTATATTCTTGTACATAGGAGCAGTATTATAGTAGTTATATTCTTGTACATAGGAGGCAGTATTATAATAGTTATATTCATGTACATAGGAGCAGTATTATAGTAGTTATATTCTTGTACATAGGAGCAGTATTATAGTAGTTATATTCTTGTACGTAGGAGCAGTATTATAGTAGTTATATTCTTGTATATAGGAGCAGTATTATAGTAGTTATATTCTTGTACATAGGAGGCAGTATTATAGTAGTTATATTATTGTACATAGGAGGCAGTATTATAGTAGTTATATTCTTGTACATAGGAGGCAGTATTATAGTAGTTATATTATTGTACATAGGAGGCAGTATTATAGTAGTTATATTCTTGTACATAGGAGCAGTATTATAGTAGTTAAATTCTTGTACATAGAAGCAGTATTATAGTAGTTATATTCTTGTACATAGGAGGCAGTATTGTAGTAGTTATATTCTTGTACATAGGAGGCAGTATTATAATAGTTATATTCTTGTACATAGGAGCAGTATTATAGTAGTTATATTCTTGTACGTAGGAGCAGTATTATAGTAGTTCTATTCTTGTACATAGGAGGCAGTATTGTAGTAGTTATATTCTTGTACATAGGAGGCAGTATTATAATAGTTATATTCTTGTACATGGCGCAGTATTATAGTAGTTATATTCTTGTACATAAGAGCAGTATTATAGCAGTTATATTCTTGTACATAGGAGCAGTATTATAGCAGTTATATTCTTGTACATAGGAGCAGTATTATAGCAGTTATATTCTTGTACATAGGAGGCAGTATTATAGTAGTTATATTCTTGTACATAGGAGCAGTATTATAGTAGTTATATTCTTGTACATAGGAGCAGTATTATAGTAGTTATATTCTTGTACATAGGAGCAGTATTATAGTAGTTATATTCTTGTACATAGGAGCAGTATTATAGTAGTTATATTCTTGTACATAGGAGCAGTATTATAGTAGTTATATTCTTGTACATAGGAGCAGTATTATAGTAGTTATATTCTTGTACATAGGAGCAGTATTATAGTAGTTATATTCTTATACATAGGAGTATTATAGTAGTTATATTCTTGTATATAGGAGCAGTATTATATTAGTTATATTCTTGTACATAGGAGGCGGTATTATAGTAGTTATATTCTTGTACATAGGAGCAGTATTATAGTAGTTATATTCATGTACATAGAAGCAGTATTATAGCAGTTATATTCTTGTACATAGGAGCAGTATTATAGTAGTTATATGCTTGTACATAGGAGCAGTATTATAGTAGTTATATTCTTGTACATAGGAGCAGTATTATAGTAGTTATATTCTTGTACATAGGAGCAGTATTATAGTAGTTATATTCCTGTACATAGGAGGCAGTATTATAGTAGTTATATTCTTGTACATAGGAGCAGTATTATAGTAGTTATATTCTTGTACATAAGAGCAGTATTATAGCAGTTATATTCTTGTACATAGGAGCAGTATTATAGCAGTTATATTCTTGTACATAGGAGCAGTATTATAGCAGTTATATTCTTGTACATAGGAGGCAGTATTATAGTAGTTATATTCTTGTACATAGGAGCAGTATTATAGTAGTTATATTCTTGTACATAGGAGCAGTATTATAGTAGTTATATTCTTGTACATAGGAGCAGTATTATAGTAGTTATATTCTTGTACATAGGAGCAGTATTATAGTAGTTATATTCTTGTACATAGGAGCAGTATTATAGTAGTTATATTCTTGTACATAGGAGCAGTATTATAGTAGTTATATTCTTGTACATAGGAGCAGTATTATAGTAGTTATATTCTTATACATAGGAGTATTATAGTAGTTATATTCTTGTATATAGGAGCAGTATTATATTAGTTATATTCTTGTACATAGGAGGCGGTATTATAGTAGTTATATTCTTGTACATAGGAGCAGTATTATAGTAGTTATATTCTTGTACATAGGAGCAGTATTATAGTAGTTATATTCTTGTACATAGGAGCAGTATTATAGTAGTTATATGCTTGTACATAGGAGCAGTATTATAGTAGTTATATTCTTGTACATAGGAGCAGTATTATAGTAGTTATATTCTTGTACATAGGAGCAGTATTATAGTAGTTATATTCCTGTACATAGGAGGCAGTATTATAGTAGTTATATTCTTGTACATAGGAGCAGTATTATAGTAGTTATATTCTTGTACATAGGAGCAGTATTATAGTAGTTATATTCTTGTACATAGGAGTAGTATTATAATAAATATATTCTTGCATATAAGAGCAGTATTACAGTATAATGTAGAACCTTGCTTGGGTTACAGAACCATGTTTTGTGACTTTTTGTCGCAGAAAACTGGTTTGGGGAAATGATACATTCCTTTCATAGAGTTTTATCACAGATACATTAGTTGTATATAATGATATTATTACTATGCACAGTATGATACTTTCCAGTCCTTTCCAGGCACTTTTCTCACACAGCTCATTCAACCTTAAAGGGGTTCTCTCACTTCATCTAATAGCATTTATTATGTAGAGAAAGTTAATACAAGACACTTACTAATTTATAGTGATTCTCCATATTGCCACCTTTGCTGGCTGGATTTATTTTCCCATCACATTATGCACTGCTCGTATCCATGCTTATGACCACCCTGCAATCCATCAGCAGTGGACGTTCTTGCAAACTATAGAAAAAAATCACCAGCCTATGTGATTTCCCATGGTCCCGGCCATCAGAGAGGCCAGCACTTTTTCCTATATTATGCAAGCACGACCACCACTGATAGATTGCAGGGTGGTCGTAACCATGGATACGATCAGTGTATAATGTGATGGAAAAATAAATCCAGCCAGCAAAGGAGGCAATATGGAGAATCACAATACATTAGTAAGTGCCTTGTAGTTACTTTCTCTACATAATAAATTCTTTTCTATAAGTACTTTCTGTTGACCTTGAATTTATGTGTTAAATTTATTATGTTGTCATAGTTTTCTGTGATTACAAAAGGTTACACAATAGAGTTTGTGGCGGATCTCCTGGCACCCTGACCGGGAACCTCCGTTGATGGATGCTCCTAGTGCTTCCCGAGGACTCCAAGCACTCCACTCGACACCGTAACCACCACAGACCCAATGAACCACCGGAGCTTGGTTTGGGTCTCACCATCCTCCCCCCACGCTGGACCCAAGACCGGGCTTCAGCTTCCAGTGGGTGAACCTCTCCTAAATCCAGAGAGCAGTAACCATGAACAAGCTCTTACAAGAACTAGTAGTATAGCCAAGGGAGTATAGCAAATCTTCAGCGTATAGCAATCCCCAGTGTCGATCAGTTACCCGAACACCAGCTTCAACATGATGAAGGGTAAAATAGGAACTCTCTATTGAACACACAAGCATTGACTTATATACACATGTTCCAAAAAGGGTACCATCCCCGTGCACCGGGTTGGGAACTGAGGACATAACATAGCAGCCAATCCTTTACAGTTTAAACTCAAAAACTATACATTCAACAAACACAATGGCATTGCCTGTGACGCAATTAACAAACACAATGTCATCGTCCGTGACGCAATTAACAAACACAATAGCATTGCCTGTGACGCACTCAATAACAGAATAGGCATTGTCTTTGACGCAATCAACAAAATACAATTACCAAGGATCTGGGTGAACAGCATATTCAAAAATCACACAGATCCGGGCAGGGGTTTCCGAATTCCATGGAAGTCACATTTGGCCGACCGCAATCATGGCTTTCCTGCCCAAAACAGTTCCACAGTTAGTCTGGCAGCCCACCCACAACCAAATACTGGAACTGTTGAATTTGGTAGCCTGTCTCTGTCCAGTGAGTCCACCAAGGTTGTGTTGGTAACTGGTACTCCCGGTCTCTGGGTTGCTCCCTGTACATATATAATTATATACAGGAGATACCCAGGTTATACCAGCATGCTCCATATCACTATATACAAGAAGATGTATAACTTATACCAGCTGTACTTATATAATTATATACAGGAGATGCCCAGGTTATACCAGCATGGCCCATATCACTATATACAAGAAGATGTATAACTTATACCAGCTGTACATATACAATTATATACAGGAGATGCCCAGGTTATACCAGCATGGTCCATAACTCTATATACAAGAAGATGTATAACTTATACCAGCTGTACATATATAATTATATACAGGAGATACCCAGGTTATACCAGCATGCTCCATATCACTATATACAAGAAGACGTATAACTTATACCAGCTGTACATATATAATTATATACAGGAGATGCCCAGGTTATACTAGCATGGTCCATATCACTATATACAAGAAGATGTATAACTTATACCAGCTGTACATATATAATTATATACAGGAGATGCCCAGGTTATACCAGCATGCTCCATATCCCTATATACAAGAAGATGTATAACTTATACCAGCTGTACATATATAATTATATACAGGAGATACCCAGGTTATACCAGCATGGTCCATAACTCTATATACAAGAAGATGTATAACTTATACCAGCTGTACATATATAATTATATACAGGAGATGCCCAGGTTATACCAGCATGCTCCATATCACTGTATACAGAAGATGTATAACTTATACCAGCTGTACATATATAATTATATACAGGAGATGCCCAGGTTATACCAGCATGCTCCATATAACTATATACAAGAAGATGTATAACTTATACCAGCTGTACATATATAATCATATACAGGAGATGCCCAGGTTATACCAGCATGGTCCATATCACTATATACAAGAAGATGTATAACTTATACCAGCTGTACATATATAATTATATACAGGAGATACCCAGGTTATACCAGCATGCTCCATATCACTGTATACAGAAGATGTATAACTTATACCAGCTGTACATATATAATTATATACAGGAGATGCCCAGGTTATACCAGCATGCTCCATATAACTATATACAAGAAGATGTATAACTTATACCAGCGGTACATATATAATTATATACAGGAGATGCCCAGGTTATACCAGCATGCTCCATATCACTATATACAAGAAGATGTATAACTTATACCAGCTGTACATATATAATTATATACAGGAGATGCCCAGGTTATACCAGCATGCTCCATGTCACTATATACAAGAAGATGTATAACTTATACCAGCTATACATATATAATTATATACAGGAGATACCCAGGTTATACCAGCATGCTCCATATCACTATATACAAGAAGATGTATAACTTATACCAGCTGTACATATATAATTATATACAGGAGATACCCAGGTTATACCAGCATGGTCCATAACTCTATATACAAGAAGATGTATAACTTATACCAGCTGTACATATATAATTATATACAGGAGATGCCCAGGTTATACCAGCATGCTCCATATCACTATATACAAGAAGATGTATAACTTATACCAGCTGTACATATATAATTATATACAGGAGATACCCAGGTTATACCAGCATGGTCCATAACTCTATATACAAGAAGATGTATAACTTATACCAGCTGTACATATATAATTATATACAGGAGATGCCCAGGTTATACCAGCATGCTCCATATCACTGTATACAGAAGATGTATAACTTATACCAGCTGTACATATATAATTATATACAGGAGATGCCCAGGTTATACCAGCATGCTCCATATAACTATATACAAGAAGATGTATAACTTATACCAGCTGTACATATATAATCATATACAGGAGATGCCCAGGTTATACCAGCATGGTCCATATCACTATATACAAGAAGATGTATAACTTATACCAGCTGTACATATATAATTATATACAGGAGATACCCAGGTTATACCAGCATGCTCCATATCACTGTATACAGAAGATGTATAACTTATACCAGCTGTACATATATAATTATATACAGGAGATGCCCAGGTTATACCAGCATGCTCCATATAACTATATACAAGAAGATGTATAACTTATACCAGCGGTACATATATAATTATATACAGGAGATGCCCAGGTTATACCAGCATGCTCCATATCACTATATACAAGAAGATGTATAACTTATACCAGCTGTACATATATAATTATATACAGGAGATACCCAGGTTATACCAGCATGCTCCATATCACTATATACAAGAAGATGTATAACTTATACCAGCTGTACATATATAATTATATACAGGAGATACCCAGGTTATACCAGCATGCTCCATATCACTATATACAAGAAGATGTATAACTTATACCAGCTGTACATATATAATTATATACAGGAGATGCCCAGGTTATACCAGCATGGTCCCTGACACAATAGCAGTTTTATAAACAATGTTGCTTCCCCTTTAACAGTCTTCCTGGTATGTGTGAAATGATCTTAGAATCCCTCAGATGTTTCATTTCCCTCTTCTTGGATTGAAGTCTGGTCATCTGTACAATGGGTCTTGGTAATTAGCGGGATATCTATGTCCTTTACATCATTTAACACTCATCTTCTGGAAGGGGACAAGGGAACATAGAGCCGCTCATGCAGAACAGCAGATAGCAGACATTTAAGGGAGACAGCTTGGAGGGGAGAGGATGGCGGCGTATATTTCATGTCTCATTCGCTTGCTGTATCATTATGAGAGGCGCTACGGTGTAATTTTCTGGGTTTTGTTATAGGTGTGGATACAGTATGTGCTGTTCCATCCAGAGATGAGAACATTCAATCTATGTGTTAATTTTGGCCTGTGGGTGTTTTGGTTTAATATATATACTGTGTATATCCAATATTAAACCAAATGGCCAGCTTCTAAAACAACATTATTTTATTAAAACAACCCACATAAATACATAGAATATATCTTGATTCGCAAAGTCCGGTCCCGATATTGTTAGCAGCGCGGAGCTCACGCACTATTATATAAAGCACAACGTTCCACAGTGTCCTTTTATTGGCTCAGTGTCAATTGGATAAAAAGACAAATGGCCACTGCGGAACGTTGTGCTTTATATAATAGTGCGTGAGCTCCGCGCTGCTAACAATATCGGGACCGGACTTTGTGAATCAAGATATATTCTATGTATTTATGTGGGTTGTTTTAATAAAATAATGTTGTTTTAGAAGCTGGCCATTTGGTTTACTATTGGATATATGCCTCTAATAGTGGTTTGGCAGGCCAAGCAATACGCTGGAGAGCGCTCTGATTTATTGTATATTGGAGTTTATATTCTGTATGTATATACAGTACAGACCAAAAGTTTGGACACACCTTCTCATTCAAAGAGTTTTCTTTATTTTCATGACTATGAAAATTGTAGATTCACACTGAAGGCATCAAAACTATGAATTAACACATGTGGAATTATATACATAACAAACAAGTGTGAAACAACTGAAAATATGTCATATTCTAGGTTCTTCAAAGTAGCCACCTTTTGCTTTGATTACTGCTTTGCACACTCTTGGCATTTTCTTGATGAGCTTCAAGAGGTAGTCACCTGAAATGGTCTTCACTTCACAGGTGTGCCCTGTCAGGTTTAATAAGTGGGATTTCTTGCCTTATAAATGGGGTTGGGACCATCAGTGGCGTTGAGGAGAAGTCAGGTGGATACACAGCTGATGGTCCTACTGAATAGACTGTTAGAATTTGTATTATGGCAAGAAAAAAGCAGCTAAGTAAAGAAAAACGAGTGGCCATCATTACTTTAAGAAATGAAGGTCAGTCAGCCAAAAAATTGGGAAAACTTTGAAAGTAAGGGCTATTTGACCATGAAGGAGAGTGATGGGGTGCTGCGCCAGATGACCTGGCCTCCACAGTCACCGGACCTGAACCCAATCGAGATGGTTTGGGGTGAGCTGGACCGCAGAGTGAAGGAAAAAGGGCCAACAAGTGCTAAGCATCTCTGGGAACTCCTTCAAGACTGTTGGAAGACCATTTTAGGGGACTACCTCTTGAAGCTCATCAAGAGAATGCCAAGAGTGTGCAAAGCAGTAATCAAAGCAAAAGGTGGCTACTTTGAAGAACCTAGAATATGACATATTTTCAGTTGTTTCACACTTGTTTGTTATGTTTATAATTCCACATGTGTTAATTCATAGTTTTGATGCCTTCATAGTCATGAAAATAAAGAAAACTCTTTGAATGAGAAGGTGTGTCCAAACTTTTGGTCTGTACTGTATATATATATATATGGTGTGTGTGTGAGGCAGTATAGAATGTATTAAATTAGGCTAAGATTAGTGCGGAGCTATGAGCACGGCATAGATAGTGGTCACATGTGACCTCATTTTAGAGGAGGCCAAGTAAAAGGACACCAGTATTATAAATCAAACATATCTCTCTCTGTAAATGATGTAGGTACAGATAGTACTGCCTCCCTGTCTCTCCCTGTAAATGATGTAGGTACAGATAGTGCTGCCTCCCTGTCTCCCTCTGTAAATTATGTTGGAACAGATAGTACTGCCTCCATGCAGTAGCGTGCCTAGAATGTTTGGCACCTGGGGTGGGTCCTTTCTTTGGCACCCCCCCAATACTTAAAAAAAATTGTATCCCCTCACAGTAGTATTGCCCTCATTGTACAACCTTCACAGTAGTTTTATACAGATAAGTGTCCTCTTACAGTAGTTATGCCCACATTGTGCCCTCTCTGTGCCCCTTTCACAGTAATAATCCCCATTGTGCCCCGTTCACAGTAATAATCCCCATTGCGCCCCTTCATAGTAATAATCCCCATTGTGCCCCCTTTAAAGTAGCAATGCTCACTGTGCCCCCTTCACAGTAATAATGCCAATTGTGCCCCCTTAATAGTAGTAATGCCCACTATGCTAGTAATGCCCTCTGCGCCCCCTCCATAGTAGAAATCCTCATTGTGCCCCTTCCCAGTAATAGTGCCCACTGTGTCCCCTTCACAGTAATAATACCCTCTGTGCCCCCTTCATAGTAGTAATGCCGTCTGGCTCTGTGCCCCGTCCATAGTAGAAATGCCTATTGTACCCCCTTCACATTAGTAATGTCCTCTGTGCCCCCTCCATAGTAGTAATGCCCCCTGTGCCCCCTCCATAGAATTAAAGTCCTCTGTGCCCCCTCCATAGTAATAAAGCCCTCTGTGCCTCCTCTGTATTAAAAACAAACAAACACAGTAACTACTCACCTTGTCCCGTTCCTGAAGTTCACATACCTCTTTTCCCTGCAGGCACAGATTGCTCTGCAGCACTGTGTGGGTGGAGCTTATGAAGATTTCCGGGTGGCCGGCTCCGCCCACACAGGCCGGCAGTGCGATCTGTACCTGCAGGCTGAATGGTGGAGTGGGGAGAAGTCTTCCTGCTTCACCATTCTGAAGGAGGGGAGGAGCGCTGGGAGCTGAGCGGTGAGTGACAGGACCGCAGCTCCCAGCGCTCCAGCGATAAGCGCTTTCATCTGTATTGATGGAAGCGCTCATTGCTAGTGTTGAGCGCGAATATTCGAATCGCTAATTTTAATCGCGAATATCGCCACTTCGAGAATTCGCAAATATTTAGAATATAGTGCTATATATTCATATTCGCGAATAGTGTTGAATATTCTAATCGCAAATTTAGCATGAATATATTACATAGCCGATTTTCGCAATCAAGTAAACAATGACTGGAGATCATGAATTCTCAAATTTGCTAATTTATGGCGAATATTCGGGCAAAAATTTGCAAAATATCGCAAATTCCAATATTGCCTATGTTGCTCATCACTACTCATTGCTTCTGGCACCCTCCTGAGAGCCGGCGGACCCCCCCCCCCCCCTTAGTACGCCACTGCCTCCCTGTCTCCCTCTGTAAATGATGTAGGTGCAGATAACACTGCCTCCCTATCTCTACCTATAAATTAAGTAGGTAGAGATAGTACTGCCTCCCTGTCTCTCTCTGTAAATGATGTAGGTACAGATAATACTGCCTCCTTGTCTCTCTCTGTAAATGATGTAGGTACAGATAATACTGCCTCCTTGTCTTTCTCTGTAAATGATGTAGGTACAGATAGTACTGCCTCCCCGTCTCTCCTTGTAAAAGATGTACAGTAAATACAGATAGTACTGCTTTCCTTTCTCTCCTTGTAATTGATATAGGTACAGATAGTACTGTCTCCCTGTCTTTCTCTGTAAATTATGTAGGTACACATAGTTCTGCCTCCCTCTGTAAATGATGTAGGTAGAGATAGTACTGCCTCCCTGTCTCCCTCTGTAAATGATGTAGGTGCAGATAGTACTGCCTCCCTGTCTCCTTCTGTAAATGATGTAGGTACAGATAGTACTGCCTCCCTGACTCTCTGTAAATGATGTAGGTACAGATAGTAATTCTTCCCTGTCTCTCTCTCTCTCTCTTTCTGAGTCTTTAAATGATGTAGGTATATCTAGGACTGCCGCCCTGTCTCCCTCTGTAAATTATGTAGGTACAGATAGTACTGCCTCCCTGTCTTCCTCTGTAAATGATGTAGGTACAGATAGTACTGCCTCCCTGTCTTCCTCTGTAAATGATGTAGGTACAGATAGTACTGCCTCCCTGTCTCTCTGTAAATGATCTAGGTACAGATAGTACTGCCTCCCTGTCTCTCCATGTAAATGATGTAGGTACAGATAGTACTGCCTCCCTGTCTTCCTCTGTAAATGATGTAGGTACAGATAGTACTGCCTCCCTGTCTCTCTGTAAATGATCTAGGTACAGATAGTACTGCCTCCCTGTCTCTCCCTGTAAATGATGTAAGTACAGATAGTACTGCCTCCCTGTCTCTCCCTGTAAATGATGTAGGTACAGATAGTACTGCCTCCCTGTCTCCCTCTCTAAATGATGTAAGTACAGATAGTACTGCCTCCCTGTCTCTCCCTGTAAATGATGTAGGTACAGATAGTACTGCCTCCCTGTCTCTTTCTGTCTGTCTGGACGTCTGTCTGTTCTTTATGCATGACCAAACGACTGGACCGATCTTCACCAAATTTGGCACACAGCTACATCAGGTGTCCGGGAAGGTTTTAGACCGGGTCTCAGCTCTCTAGGACGTACCGTTCCTGAGATACTCCCAAAAAATTACCTGCATTAGCCAATAGAAGCCAGCAAGTGTTTGTCTTCATAAAATGGTTATTATAGAAAGGAAGGCACTCTTCTATCTGGTGTTTTATAAAGAACATTAATTTATTTAGATTAAAAAGATATTGTTTGATTAAAAATATATATGAAAGAGAAAATATTTGAATATAAAAAGAAAGAAGGAAATTGGAATATCTGTCTCTATCCTTGTCGGGAAAGGATATAGACAGAATGCATTACGTGTGAAAACATGTATTTTCCTGCTGGGAACATGAAATAGATACTAAGTACGTAAGGAGAGTAATATATACATATTAATATGGGTCAAAATGTCCTGCCAATTATGGGCGGCTTCGTAGAAGAAAAGCGAGAGAGGTTTCTTTCTGTATATTAATTGGCTGAGTCCATCAGGTTTTTGCTGGATACACAATATCGGGCTGAATACATCCAATCTTCATTAGATATAAAAACCCAGTCTTTGTTGAGTATAGAGATTCCCGCTGAATACATGTATCTGCCGCTGAGTACAGAAGTATAAAAGTAACTGTAACTGTTATTGGCGAGGACAGTGCACCTGGTTCCCTGCTTGTCTGTTGGCGGCCTGTATCAGATATATCATTAGGTTTGTCTTCATATGCCAACTGCCATACACACGGTCACATGTCCCTTATCAGCCAATAGAAGCTCGCAGGTCCTGAAATATTCAGTCATATGACGTGTGTGTCAGCCAATATCAGCAGACAGTATCACACAGGATAGGATTAGATACAAAGCTCAGCAGGCAGTATCACACAGGATAGGATTAGATACACAGCTCAGCAGACAGTATCACATAGGATAGGATTAGATACACAGCTCAGCAGACAGTATCACACAGGATAGGATTAGATACACAGCTCAGCAGGCAGTATCACACATGATAGGATTAGATACACAGCTCAGCAGGCAGTGTCACACAGGATAGGATTAGATACACAGCTCAGCAGACAGTATCACACAGGATAGGATTAGATACACAGCTCAGCAGACAGTATCACACAGGACTGGATTAGATACACAGCTCAGCAGACAGTATCACACAGGATAGGATTAGATACACAGCTCAGCAGACAGTATCACACATGGTAGGATTAGATACATAGCTGAGCAGACAGTATCACACAGGATAGGATTAGATACACAGCTCAGCAGGCAGTGTCACACAGGATAGGATTAGATACACAGCTCAGCAGACAGTGTCACACAGGATAGAATTAGATACACACCTCAGCAGACAGTATCACACAGGATAGGATTAGATACACAGCTCAGCAGACAGTATCACACAGGATAGGGTTAGATACACAGCTCAGCAGACAGTATCACACAGGAGAGGATTAGATACACAGCTCAGCAGACAGTATCACACAGGATAGGATTAGATACACAGCTCATCAGACAGTATCACACATGGTAGGATTAGATACACAGCTCAGCAGGCAGTATCACACAGGATAGGATTAGATACACAGCTCAGCAGACAGTATCACACAGGAAAGGATTAGATACACAGCTCAGCAAGGATTAGATACACAGCTCAGCAGACAGTATCACACAGGATAGGATTAGATACACAGCTCAGCAGACAGTATCACACAGGATAGGATTAGATACACAGCTCAGCAGACAGTATCACACATGGTAGGATTAGATACACAGCTCAGCAGACAGTATCACATAGGATAGGATTAGATACACAGCTCAGCAGACAGTATCACACAGGAAAGGATTAGATACACAGCTCAGCAAGGATTAGATACACAGCTCAGCAGACAGTATCACACAGGATAGGATTAGATACACAGCTCAGCAGACAGTATCACACAGGAGAGGATTAGATACACAGCTCAGCAGACAGTATCACACAGGATAGGATTAGATACACAGCTCAGCAGACAGTATCACACAGGATAGGATTAGATACACAGCTCAGCAGACAGTATCACACAGGAGAGGATTAGATACACAGCTCAGCAAGGATTAGATACACAGCTCAGCAGACAGTATCACACAGGATAGGGTTAGATACACAGCTCAGCAGACAGTATCACACAGGATAGGATTAGATACACAGCTCAGCAGGCAGTATCACACAGGATAGGATTAGATACACAGCTCAGCAGACAGTATCACACAGGAAAGGATTAGATACACAGCTCAGCAAGGATTAGATACACAGCTCAGCAGACAGTATCACACAGGAGAGGATTAGATACACAGCTCAGCAGACAGTATCACACAGGATAGGATTAGATACACAGCTCAGCAGACAGTATCACACAGGATAGGATTAGATACACAGCTCAGCAGACAGTATCACACAGGATAGGATTAGATACACAGCTCAGCAAGGATTAGATACACAGCTCAGCAGACTGTATCACACGGGATAGGATTAGATACACAGCTCAGCAGACAGTATCACACAGGTTAGGATTAGATACACAGCTCAGCAGACAGTATCACACAGGATAGGGTTAGATACACAGCTCAGCAGACAGTATCACACAGGATAGGATTAGATACACAGCTCAGCATACAGTATCACACAGGATAGGATTAGATACACAGCTCAGCAGACAGTATCACACAGGATAGGGTTAGATACACAGCTCAGCAGACAGTATCACACAGGATAGGATTAGATACACAGCTCAGCATACAGTATCACACACTGTTGGATTAGATACACAGCTCAGCAGACAGTATCACACAGGATAGGGTTAGATACACAGCTCAGCAGACAGTATCACACAGGATAGGGTTAGATACACAGCTCAGCAGACAGTATCACACAGGAAAGGATTAGATACACAGCTCAGCAGACAGTATCACACAGGATAGGATTAGATACGCAGCTCAGCAGACAGTATCACACAGGATAGGGTTAGATACACAGCTCAGCAGACAGTATCACACAGGATAGGATTAGATACACAGCTCAGCATACAGTATCACACACTGTTGGATTAGATACACAGCTCAGCAGACAGTATCACACAGGATAGGGTTAGATACACAGCTCAGCAGACAGTATCACACAGGATAGGATTAGATACACAGCTCAGCTGGAAGTATCACACAGGACATGATTAGATACACAGCTCAGCAGACAGTATCACACAGGATCGGATTAGATACACAGCTCAGCAGACAGTATCACACAGGATAGGGTTAGATACACAGCTCAGCAGACAGTATCACACATCTCAGGATTAGATACACAGCTCAGCAGACAGTATCACACAGGATAGGGTTAGATACACAGCTCAGCAGACAGTATTACACAGGATAGAATTAGATACACAGCTCAGCAGGCAGTATCACACAGGATAGGATCGGATACACAGCTCAGCAGACAGTATCACACAGGACAGGATTAGATATACAGCTCAGCAGACGGTATCACACAGGATAGGATTAGATACACAGCTCAGCAGACGGTATCACACAGGATAGGATTAGATACACGGCTCAGCAGGCAGTATCACACAGGATAGAATTAGATACACAGCTCAGCAGGCAGTATCACACAGGATAGGATTAGATATACAGCTCAGCAGACGGTATCACACAGGATAGGATTAGATACTCAGCTCAGCAGACGGTATCACACAGGATAGGATTAGATACTCAGCTCAGCAGACAGTATCACACATGATAGGATTAGATACACAACTCAGCAGGCAGTATCACACAGGATAGGATTAGATACACAACTCAGCAGACGGTATCACACAGGATAGGATTAGATACACAGCTCAGCAGACGGTATCACACAGGATAGGATTAGATACTCAGCTCAGCAGACAGTATCACACAGGATAGGATTAGATATACATCTCAGCAGACGGTATCACACAGGATAGGATTAGATACACAGCTCAGCAGACGGTATCACACAGGATAGGATTAGATACTCAGCTCAGCAGACAGTATCACACAGGATAGGATTAGATACACAGCTCAGCAGACGCTATCACACAGGATAGGATTAGATACACAGCTCAGCAGACAGTATCACACAGGATAGGATTAGATACACAGCTCAGCAGACAGTATCACACAGGATAGGATTAGATACTCAGCTCAGCAGACAGTATCACACAGGATAGGATTAGATACACAGCTCATCAGACAGTATCACACAGGATAGGATTAGATACACAGCTCATCAGACAGTATCGTACAGGATAGGATTAGATACACAGCTCAGCAGACAGTATCACACAGGATAGGATTAGATACACAGCTCAGCAGACAGTATCACACATGGTAGGATTAGATATACAGCTCAGCATACAGTATCACACATGGTAGGATTAGATACACAGCTCAGCAGACAGTATCACACAGGATAGGATTAGATACACAGCTCAGCAGACGGTATCACACAGGATAAGATTAGATACTCAGCTCAGCAGACAGTATCACACAGGATAGGATTAGATACACAGCTCAGCAGACGGTATCACACAGGATAGGATTAGATACACAGCTCATCAGACAGTATCACACAGTATAGGATTAGATACACAGCTCATCAGACAGTATCACACAGGATAGGATTAGATACACAGCTCAGCAGACAGTATCACACAGGATAGGATTAGATACACAGCTCATCAGACGGTATCACACAGGATAGGATTAGATACTCAGCTCAGCAGACAGTATCACACAGGATAGGATTAGATACACAGCTCATCAGACGGTATCACACAGGATAGGATTAGATACACAGCTCAGCAGACAGTATCACACAGGATAGGATTAGATACACAGCTCAGCAGGCAGTATCACACAGGATAGGATTAGATACACAGCTAAGCAGACAGTATCACACAGGATAGGATTAGATACACAGCTCAGCAGACAGTATCACACAGGATAGGATTAGATACACAGCTCAGCAGACAGTATCACACAGGATAGGATATTAGATACACAGCTCAGCAGACAGTATCACACATGATAGGATTAGATACGCAGCTCAGCAGACAGTATCACACAGGATAGGATTAGATACACAGCTCAGCAGGCAGTATCACACAGGACAGGATTAGATACACAGCTCAGCAGACAGTATCACACAGGATAGGATTAGATACACAGCTCATCAGACGGTATCACACAGGATAGGATTAGATACTCAGCTCAGCAGACAGTATCACACAGGATAGGATTAGATACACAGCTCATCAGACGGTATCACACAGGATAGGATTAGATACACAGCTCAGCAGACAGTATCACACAGGATAGGATTAGATACACAGCTCAGCAGACAGTATCACACAGGATAGGATTAGATACACAGCTCAGCAGACAGTATCACACATGATAGGATTAGATACACAGCTCAGCAGACATTATCACACAGGATAGGATTAGATACACAGCTCAGCAGACAGTATCACACAGGATAGGATTAGATACACAGCTCAGCAGACTGTATCACACAGGATAGGATTAGATACACAGCTCAGCAGACATTATCACACAGGATAGGATTAGATACACAGCTCAGCAGACAGTATCACACAGGATAGGATTAGATACACAGCTCATCAGACGGTGGGGCGAGGTGCTGTAGAGGTCACTGTTATGGGGGATACTGTCGATATCTTTTAACTACACACAGAAACATTAAATGTAATAGATGAAATATACCCGAGCGAAGCCGGTCCGTCTCTTATATGTACACTGAACAAAAATATAAACACTTTCAGTTTTGCTCCCATTTTGCATGATCTGAACTCAAAGATCGGACACATTTTCTACAGACACAGAAGACCCATTACTCTCAAACAGAGAAGGTTTTGGTCCGGGTCTCAGCCCTCTAGGACGTACCATTCCTAAGATATTCCTAAAAAATGACCTGCAAGTCTTTCTCTTCAAATCCCAACTGCCATACACACGGTCACATGTCCCTTATCAGCCAATAGAAGCTCGCAGGCCCTTAGTCTCCACACAGTTTTACTCCAGGTTTCCATAACAACCCAGCCCTTTTTCCTCACTGCTGTAAGTCAGCATTAGGCATCATTCAGACGTCCGCAAATGGGTCAGCATCCGTTCCGCAATATCGGGAACCTTCGGGTCCTCCTGCTAATATATATATATCTAGGTTCAAAACTGATGATGGACAACATCAGCAAGCAGTTTGTATTTTCTCCTCGTGTTTGGTTGGGTTTCTTCAAGATAGTCCAATTTCATCCCACACTCCACAGACATATTGATAGGGAACTTAGATTGCGAGCCCCATAGGGAACAGTATGATGGTAATGTGTGTAATACGTGTAATGCGCTGCGGAATACGTCAGCACTATTTGAATGAATAAAATAAATAAATAAATAAATAGTACTGCCTCCCTGTTTCTCTCTGTAAAACATGTGGGTACAGCTAGTGCTGCCTCCCTGTCTCTCTATGTAAATAATATAAGTACAGATAGTACTGCCTCCCTGTCTCTCCCTGTAAATGATGTAGGTACAGATAGTACTGCCTCCCTGTCTCTCCCTGTAAATGATGTAAGTAAAGATAGTACTGCCTCCCTGTCTCTCCCTGTAAATGATGTAGGTACAGATAGTACTGCCTCCTTGTCTCTCCCTGTAAATGATGTAAGTACAGATAGTACTGCCTCCCTGTCTCTCCTTGTAAATGATGTAGGTATAGATAATATTAATTCCCTGTCTCTCCCTCTAAATGATGTAGGTACAGATAGTACTGCCTTCCTGTCTCTCCCTGTAAATGATGTAGTTAAAGATAGTACTGCCTCTTTTTCTCTCCCTGTAAGTGGTGTAGGTACAGATAATATTAACTTCCTGTCTCTCTTTGTAAATTATGTAGGTACAGATAGTACTGCCTCCCTATCTCTCCTTGTAAATGATGTAGGTACAGATAGTACTGACTCCCTGTCTCTCTCTGTAAATGATATAGGTACAGATAGTACTGACTCCCTGTCTCTCTCTGTAAATGATATAGGTACAGATAATTCTGTCTCCTTGTCTCTTTCTGTAAATGATGTAGGTACAAATACTACTGACTCCCTGTAATTGATGTAGGTACAGACAGTACTGCAGTACTGCCTCCTTGTCTCTCTCTCTCTCTCTCTCTCTGTAAGTGATATACACACAGATCATACTGTCTCCTTGTCTCTCCCTGTAAATTAAGTACATACAGATAGTACTGCCTCCCTGTCTTTCCTGTAAATGATGTAGGTACAGAAAGTACTATCTCCCAGTCTGTCCCTGTAAATAATGTAGGTACAGATAGAACTGTCTCCCTCTCTCCTTGTAAATAATGTACATTCAAATATTACTGCCTAAGTGTCTCACTCTGTAAATGATGTAGGTACAGATAGTACTGCCTCATTGCCTCACTCTGTAAATGATGTAGGTACAGATAGTACTGCCTCCTTGTCTCACTGTAAATGATGTAGGTACAGATAGTACTGCCTCCTTGTCTCACTCTGTAAATGATGTAGGTACAGATAGTACTGCCTTCCTGTCTCACTCTGTAAATGATGTAGGTACAGATAGTACTGCCTCCTTGTCTCACTCTGTAAATGATGTAGGTACAGATAGTACTGCCTCCTTGTCTCACTCTGTAAATGATGTAGGTACAGATAGTACTGCCTCCTTGTCTCACTCTGTAAATTATGTAGGTACAGATAGTACTGCCTCCTTGTCTCACTCTGTAAATGATGTAAGTACAGATAGTACTGCCTCCTTGTCTCTCACTGTAAATGATGCAGATACAGATAGTACTGCCTCCCTGTCTCTTTCTTTAAATTATGTAGCTACAGATATGTAGCACTGCCTCCCTGTCTCTCATTGTAAATTATATAGGTACAAATAATACTGTCTCCTTTTCTCTCCTTGTAAATGATGTAGGTACAGATAGTACTGACTCCCCCTCTCTGCTTGTAAATAATGTACGTACAGATAGTACTGCCTACCTGTCTCTCCTTGTAAATGATGTATATACAGATAGTACTGCCTCCTTGTCTATCCCTGATAATGATGTAGACAGATAGTAATGCCTCCCTGTCTATCCCTGATAATGATGTAGGTACAGATAGTACTGCCTCCCTGTCTATCCCTGTAAATGATGTAGGTACAGATAGTACTGCCTCCTTGTCTCTCCCCTATAAATGATGTGGATACAGATAGTACTGCCTCCCAGCCTCTCCTTGTAAATGATGTAGGTACTGATAATACTGCCCCCCTATCTCTTTCTGTAAATCATTCATGTACAGATAGTACTTCCTCCCAGTCTCTCATTGTAAATGATGTAGGTACAGATAGTACTGCCTCCCTATCTCTCATTGTAAATGATGTAGGTACAGATAGTACTTCCTTCCAGTCTCTCATTGTATATGATGTAGGTACAGATAGTACTTTCTCCCAGTCTCTCCTTGTAAATGATGTAGGTACAGCTAGCACTGTTTTCCTGCTTCTCCTTGTAATATATATGGGCACAGATATTACTCATAGCTATAAGTAAGTGTTTTTGATGCTCTACCAACATTTTTAAAGCTATAGAATACATTTTTGGGGGATTTTAAGGTTCTGGAGTACTGGACCTTCTATTCTTCAAGGATAGTAATTGTCACCCAGTTGACTTCCACTTGTCTGCCTCCTCCTCTTCCTCACACCATGAGTCTGCCTTTGTCACACACTTCCCTGTCCTCACTAATATCATCACATAAATGGGCAGGTCACTGCCCTCACAAATCCGGCACATTTCTTTCCTGAAATACTCTGTGTTCCTGGGGACCCTGCTCCTACCCATATAACTATATGACCCTCCTACTTTTCTGTATTCCTCTCGTCACAGCATGACACCTAAAGCCACTCTAACTAATATCACCTCAGTGGACATGCCATTAACCCCCCCATAAGATCAGCAAATGGCTCTCCTGAAATACTTTGTGCTGCTGGTAACCCTGCTTCTGCCACTATATAACTATATATCAGTCTTTTATGTTCAACTTATCATCATTCTCCTCCCTACTACTAGCCCATGGCCCTATCACATGCAGCCCAGCCCTCGCTTACATTATTTCAAGTGGACAGATCTCTGCCCAAAAATAACACACTCCTCTCCTCAAATACTCTGTGCTGCTGGGAGCACACCTTTTTCCATGTCATAGCTTCTCTTTTTTTCCTATGTTTACATCTTGTATCTAAATTGGTCTTCAAAGTAGCTCTGAAAGGGTTCTCAGGTTCTGGCGCCTTATCAAAAGAAATTTGGAAAGAGACTGCAAGAAAATAAAAGGGAAACTTCATGCATGTTTAATAAAATTATAAATCTCCTAGACTGTAGGCTTCAACATTTCGTTATTATTATGCACAATTCTGCTCCACTGGCGTCAAAAACGACACAGATACGAATGTGTTCTGTGACCTGGAGCGGCCATGTGTGAGATCAGCTGGTGAAAACTGCTGACTGCTCCCCCCTCCTCATTGGCTGCATCAGCACCACTGCTACATTGTACATTCTACGGCCACATTACAACATTGTCGTCATTTCTACACAACTTGATTATTTTATAAATATTATTTTCTGGTTTATAAAGAGGAATCCAAACGTGTTCACATTATCTTATTATCAACTGGAGGAGAATTTCATTATTATTTGTGTTGATGTCTTCTCTGTTCCTTGCCAGAATCGAAAATACTAAGAATGAGGAGAACTTTGGTATTGATCCTGTGTTTTTATTGCTCCTGGCAATGCAATAGTGACTTTGTTTGTTTTGTTGTTGTTTTTTCATTTGAGGTTTAATCTGCTCTGATTCTCCAGATGTTTATGAATGCTGGAGCTCCTGGTCCCCAATGTAAAATCTGTAACTGGACAACCACCACCTACCATGTGCCACTTATAATATGGCTTCTTTTTATGGGGCAGAGACCATTTCCCCCCCCCCCACGCCCAGGCACCAGGGCCGGATATGACTTCTTACTTGGCACCGCATTAAAGTACACTCCTACCATGTACAACATTCATACCTAACGTAAACTTCCTTCCTGTTAGCTTCTTGCAAAACTTCCCTCCGGTCTCAACCTGTAGTATTATTTAGGTATTGCATAATGGCATTTTGGGACACTGTTCGGCACTGTTATGTGTTCATTTTGTATAAGCACTATATGGCAGCATTAAGTGGGCACTGTAGAGTACTGTTATTTTGGCGGAAAAGAAGTGATACCAAATACAGTTGCAAGAAAAAGTATGTGAACCCTTTGGAATGATATGGATTTCTGCACAAATTGGTCATAAAATGTGATCTGATCTTCATCTAAGTCACAACAATAGACAATCACAGTCTGCTTAAACTAATAACACACAAAGAATTAAATGTTACCATGTCTTTATTGAACACACCATGTAAACATTCACAGTGCAGGTGGAAAAAGTATGTGAACCCTTGGATTTAATAACTGGTTGAACCTCCTTTGACAGCAATAACTTCAACCAAACGTTTCCTGTAGTTGCAGATCAGACGTGCACAACGGTCAGGAGTAATTCTTGACCATTCCTCTTTACAGAACTGTTTCAGTTCAGCAATATTCTTGGGATGTCTGGTGTGAATCGCTTTCTTGAGGTCATGCCACAGCATCTCAATCAGGTTGAGGTCAGGACTCTGACTGGGCCACTCCAGAAGGCGGATTTTCTTCTGTTTAAGCCATTCTGTTGTTGATTTACTTCTATGCTTTGGGTCGTTGTCCTGTTGCAACATCTATCTTCTGTTGAGCTTCAGCTGGTGGACAGATGGCCTTAAGTTCTCCTGCAAAATGTCTTAATAAACTTGGGAATTCATTTTTCCTTCGATGATAGCAATCCGTCCAGGCCCTGATGCAGCAAAGCAGCCCCAAACCATGATGCCCCCACCACCATACTTCACAGTTGGGATGAGGTTTTGATGTTGGTGTGCTGTGCCTCTTTTTCTCCACACATAGTGTTGTGTGTTTCTTCCAAACAACTCAACTTTGGTTTCATCTGTCCACAGAATATTTTGCCAGTACTGCTGTGGAACATCCAGGTGCTCTTGTGCAAACTGTAAACGTGCAGCAATGGGTTTTTTTGGACAGCAGTGGCTTCCTCTGTGGTATCCTCCCATGAAATCCATTTGTGTTTAGTGTTTTACGTATCGTAGATTCGCTAACAGGGATGTTAGCATATGCCAGAGACTTTTGTAAGTCTTTAGCTGACACTCTAGGATTCTTCTTCACCTCATTGAGCAGTCTGCGCTGTGCTTTTGCAGTCATCTTTACAGGATGGCCACTCCTAGGGAGAGTAGCAGCAGTGCTGAACTTTCTCCATTTATAGACAATTTGTCTTACCGTGGACTGATGAACAGCAAGGCTTTTGGAGATACTTTTATAACCCTTTCCAGCTTTATGCAAGTTAACAATTCTTAATCGTAGGTCTTCTGAGAGCTCTTTTGTGCGAGGCATCATTCACATCAGGCAATGCTTCTTGTGAAAAGCAAACCCAGAACTAACTGGTGTGTGTTTTTTTATAGGGCAGGGCAGCTGTAACCAACACCTCCAATCTCATCTCATTGATTGGACTCCAGTTGGCTGACACCTCACTCCAATTAGCTCTTGGAGATGTCATTAGTCTAGGGGTTCACATACTTTTTCCACCTGCACTGTGAATGTTTACATGGTGTGTTCAATAAAAACATGGTAACATTTAATTCTTTGTGTGTTATTAGTTTAAGCAGACTGGATTGTCTATTGTTGTGACTTAGATGAAGATCAGATCACATTTTATGACCAATTTGTGCAGAAATCCATATCATTCCAAAGGGTTCACATAATTTTTCTTGCAACTGTATGTGTATTTTTTTTCCAAAAGATTTACTACTTTTGTACAATATTAGCACATTTCATGGAGGAAAGGACAGGATAGCGTCAGTGTAAACTTTTTGATGTTTGTGTGTGTGTGGTGCAAGTGTTCAGTACAATTTATTTTACCCAATAATCCAGAAGCTTATAAATGTCTGGGTTGTGGTGTCAAAGAACAGCCTAATTGGGCGCAGATGAGTGAATTGATGAGCAAGGTGAGAGCAAGGATGAGCTGTAATTGATCAAGGGAGTAGGGGATAACATGCACAGAAATCCATGTTATCACTCCCCATGGGGTTATATGTAGTAATTATACGGGGAGAGGAGGATCTAAATCTCTCTCCTCTTTTTGCAGCCTGTTAGCACCTTCCCAATATACTCCCTCTCCTCAACGCTGGTTGAAGTGGCGGCTGATTTAACCTGGTCTATCTCAGGCTGTATAGCAGATAAGGATATAAGCCATGTTTGGTTTTAAAGCTGACAGTGTAATATTTTAAAACAAGACCAGGATAACAGTTCTAGCCACCATATAGCCACAAATAGAAGCTTGAAAAAACACGCTTTAGAACAAGACCTGGCTCAAGACCCTATAGCTGATGTACAGCCTGAGATATAGAAGGTTAAAGTAGCCCTCCTTTCAGCCGACTCTAAAGGGAAAATGATGGCCTGGCTTCTTCCCCTTGGTATTGCGGTCCCCTTAGTGGCCACTGTGGCTGTTACAGTGGTAGTTCCACTCCTTGGCACTGTATAGGATTTGGTTAGTATTATTGTACTCTTTATTGCTCTCTATCCATAAACAAAAGTGGCTATATTTTGCCCAATATGCAATATACTCTTTATGTGTCAGCTCAAATGACTGGATTGGCAGGGGTTGGAAACACTGCAGTAATGTGGCACAACTGCTTGGTGGAGGGAGTATAGGGTGGCAATGAAAAAAGTCTTCACCATGTCCAGTTATTCTGAAAGCAGAGTTGGTCAAGGAGCTTTAGTTGTCACAGGAACATACAGTGGCAAAGCTTCATGAGAGCAGAGCTTGCAATCTGCACTATTGTAGATGCCACCAGAGCTCCGTTGAGCATGGGCATTGAGTTCACATAGGAGCTCAGAAGTGTCAAGATTTGTCTCAGCACTGCTTATATATATTCATGCCAGATGATGTCCACTCTGAGAACTCCACCATTAGAGGGTCTCCTTTAAGGGACCCTCTGGTACTGTTGACACCAGAAATACCCCATGCAGGACATGACAAGGTTGGGCTGACGAACCTCCTGGCTTCTGGTACTCTTCAGTCTATCAAGGCACTAAATTGTTGGGGAGGTTTGTTGTGACTTTGCCCCCTCCCCTCCTGATTCCTTCTGTGGAGTGGGGGAGCCACGCTTACATTCTCATTACAGCTTGGTGAGGATGAAGGCTCAACCTACTGTGAATTGGGTCTCCCTTCTTCCATAGGCCCCATATTGTTTAACTAAACCATGTGACAACCTTCATAAATGATGTAATAGCAGCCATATTAACTGTCACCCAAATAAAAACAACACTGCGTAGATATTTTTTATACAACATATAGGGGTTGTCTATTTTGGACATTCCTACTTGGAGGGGGGGCCAGCTCTGTATAGCAATGCTCCATGAGGAAATAATATGTAATGAAGTACCCTTCCTTCCCTCGGGTCACAGCCTGGTTCTGGGGCTCCTGCTGGGGTGCCGGGCTCGTATGGGTGCAAGGCAGGGCGTGTAGAGTGCAATGGCCAGCATATGGTGTAGGAGTCTGTAATCAGGCCAGACGTAACAGAACAAATGTCTCTTTTACTTAAGTGCAAAATGGGAGCTTCAACTGTACACTGTCCAGATGTGAAGGGTGTCTTAACGGCGTCCCTCACAGCAGCAAAGTCTGAATAGCTGAAGTAGCAGGTTACCTTGCTGACTCCTGTGCTTGACCATGCTTTCTCCATTGTGTGTCTCTCTCTCTCTGTCTCTTTCTCTCCTTCTGTAGATCATGCAAAGATCTGTGAATCTCTGTAGCTTGAGGCCAAAGTAAGGAACATAGGCCTCTGCTTCCTTCCTTCCTAACAACTCCAGTCTAGACTGACCCAAGTTAGGAGTGTGACCAGCCAACACCTAACCGTCTACGAGGGCTAAGCCAGTATTGTTAACCCTGGCTGTGCCATCCGTACATAGCATTTAATACATAACATTAAATAAGAAACAAACAAGTGTCAGATACCCCCTTACTCTGGAGTACTGCACACGTCCCAAGGCTTGTTAAAAAAGTCACACCCAAAAGATGGCCCTAGAGAGACGGTTCTCTTTCTCTGGGAGTTACCTCTTCCCTCATGACATTCCCTCCACAAAAATGAGCCGGTTGCAGGTTTACCCTCAGCGATCAGTTGTGATCTGTGTCAGAAGGCAATATCTCTGTAGCACCACCACTGGGGAAATGGAGTAATGCATGGTGCCCATTGCTTTCTGCATTAGTCATTGGCAGGCTGGGTCCTCCAGAGAGAAAGCAGCGCTCTTTGTAGCCGCTCTCTAGACCGCTATAACAGGTTATACCACAATGCAGTGCCTGGAAATGATCTGATGTCATTGTGAACTATACTGTCAGGTTACAGCTTGTTACACTGTGTATCTTGCTCTCGGCCCCAGCTATTACATTAGCCTTTTACCTAACGCATTTTTTTTTGTCTCATTAACCCCAAGACGGTGGGTTATGTTTTCCACCGAGAAGCGTTGACGCATTATGAAATTGCTGCCTATTGTGCTCACAAAGGGGGAGTGAATGGATAATTTGCAGCGCTGTATAAATAGTTGTTACACATTTTCCCTGCAGGAGCTGAGACCCCCTGAGGAGGCCGCATTCAGACCCTCCCTGTATAAAGGCCTGGCAGCCGAGATGAGTGCACTATAAAAACCTGAGCAGTCTCTCCCTCAGCCCATAACTCAGGACTGTCAGGGTGACTGCAGAGCAGACTGCAGCATGCTACTCGGGTTCCTCTGAAGCAGGCGAGGAGAATGAGCTCCAGCAACTAAGCTTGGCCGGGCTGGCTTTCCTCACGGCATTGATAATTCCATGTGGAACACAATGTCCGAAGAGTCAGAGCAGTCTTCTCATCTCTGTATTTACATAACATAATGTGCTGCTACAATGTATCATTTCAATTGTAGAAAAAAAAAATAGACCATTGTCAATAACGGGGTCTTCTCCATCTATAAGCCTACGTAACAATTAGGGTGATCGACAGCCACGTTGATTGCGACGACCATGAAATATCTGGATTTTATTACCTGATCACCATAGCTTCCTCTAATATAAACTAGCAACCGAGCTCAACTTTTATAAACATGGACATGTAGGTGAAGAACTTTTTAAAGGGCTTATGCCAAATGTACGGTATGCCCTGTCGACAGCAGAGGGGATGACTATTTGATCGGTGGGGATAACAACCATTGTGACCTCACCGATACCGAGAACAGGGATCCCATGTCCCTTTCCTGATGGAGTGGCAGTTTAAGCATGCCCACCCGCTTTCTCAGAACCACCCGCTTTCTCAGAACCCTTATTCTCAGCAACAGTAAGGTCCAGCGTTTGGACCCCTATGTCAGTTAATTATTTCCTAACCTGAGGATAGGCAATAACTTTTAAGCTTGGAACCACCCCTTAAACTTCAAGCTTATTGGCCCCAGTGCAAAATCTCTTCTTAGGTACCAGAGGGGCCCCTCAGGCAAGAGAACCCAGGAGAGACCAATGCTAAGTAACAGCCCAGAGGATTGAAAGCCTTAAAGCCCCTTTACACAAGCTGACTGATGAGGCAATTATCTGGAGCTGCTCATTCCCAATAATTGCCTGCTCCTCAGAGGAGGTGAGACCTGCATTTTTTATGCAGCAATCATCTCCTCTGTACGGAGATGAACGATCGCTGATGTGATCATTCGTCCCCACACAGATGCATTGCAGATCATTGCAGATTCTGCTGACCAGAAACAATGATTTTGGTGCCGATCAGTGAGCAAATATCGAGTGATTGTCACCTGTACACAGGGCAATAACTGGGATTGTGCATTCATATGAATATCCATTACCGATAGTCTGCTGATAATCATCAGCCCATACAGAAGGGCCTTTACTGCCTGCAGAACAGATGTCCAGGAATCTACAGGAATCGTAAGTGTGTAATGTGTGTATGTATGTGTACTATGTGCGTGGTATACATATAATGTGTGTATGTATGTGTACTATGTGCGTGGTATACATATAATGTGTGTATGTATGTGTACTATGTGTGTGGTATACATATAATGTGTGTATGTATGTGTACTATGTGCGTGGTATACATATAATGTGTGTAAAAGTGTGTGTCATGTATATGCACTTATGTGTAACGGTTGTATACATGTGTAATTGTGTGTGTCATATATATATATATATATGTATATGTGTGCAATGCGTGTGAATATATGTGTAATAAATGTGTCAGTATGTATACAGGTGCATCTCAATAATTTAGAATATCATCAAAAAGTTAATTTATTTCAGTAGTTCTGTTTCAAAAAATGAAAATAATATATTCTATAGATCCATTATACACAGTGATCTCTCATATATTCTATAGATCCATTATACACAGTGATCTCTCATATATTCTATAGATTCATTATACACAGTGATCTCTCATATATTCTATAGATCCATTATACACAGAGTGATCTCTCATATATTCTATAGGTTCATTATACACATAGTGATCTCTCATATATTCATTATACACAGAGTGATCTCTCATATATTCTATAGATCCATTACACACAGTGATCTCTCATATATTCTATAGATCATTATACACAGTGATCTCTCATATATTCTATAGATTCATTATACACAGTGATCTCTCATATATTCTATAGATCCATTACACACAGTGATCTCTCATATATTCTATAGATTCATTATAGACAGTGATCTCTCATATATTCTATAGATTCATTATACACAGTGATCTCTCATATATTCTATAGATACATTATACACAGTGATCTCATATATTCTATAGATCCATTATACACAGTGATCTCTCATATATTCTATAGATCCATTATACACAGAGTGATCTCTCATATATTCTATAGATTCATTATACACAGTGATCTCTCATATATTCTATAGATCCATTATACACAGTGATCTCTCATATATTCTATAGATCCACTATACACAGAGGGATCTCTCATATATTCTATAGATCCATTATACACAGAGTGATCTCTCATATATTCTATAGATCCATTATACACAGAGGGATCTCTCATATATTCTATAGATCCATTATACACAGAGGGATCTCTCATATATTCTATAGATCCATTATACACAGTGATCTCTCATATATTCTATAGATCATTATACAGAGGGATCTCTCATATATTCTATAGATTCATTATACACAGTGATCTCTCATATATTCTATAGATCCATTATACACAGTGATCTCTCATATATTCTATACATTCATTATACACAGTGATCTCTCATATATTCTATAGATCCATTATACACAGTGATCTCTCATATATTCTATAGATACATTATACACAGTGATCTCTCATATATTCTATAGATCCATTATACACAGTGATCTCTCATATATTCTATAGATTCATTATACACAGTGATCTCTCATATATTCTATACATTCATTACACAAACAGTGATCTCTCATATATTCTATAGATTCATTATACACAGAGTGATCTCTCATATATTCTATAGATTCATTATACACAGTGATCTCTCATATATTCTATAGGTTCATTATACACAGTGATCTCTCATATATTCTATAGATCATTATACACAGTGATCTCTCATATATTCTATAGATTCATTATACACAGTGATCTCTCATATATTCTATAGATCCATTATACAAAGTGATCTCTCATATATTCTATAGATCCATTATAAACAGTGATCTCTCATATATTCTATAGATCCATTATACACAGTGATCTCTCATATATTCTATAGATTCATTATACACCGTGATCTCTCATATATTCTATAGATTCATTATTCACAGTGATCTCTCATATATTCTATAGATCCATTATACACAGTGATCTCTCATATATTCTATAGATTCATTATACACAGAGTGATCTCTCATATATTCTATAGATCCATTATACAAAGTGATCTCTCATATATTCTATAGATCCATTATACACAGTGATCTCTCATATATTCTATAGATCCATTATACACAGTGATCTCTCATATATTCTATAGATTCATTATACACAGTGATCTCTCATATATTCTATAGATTCATTATACACCGTGATCTCTCATATATTCTATAGATTCATTATTCACAGTGATCTCTCATATATTCTACAGATCCATTATACACAGTGATCTCTCATATATTCTATAGATTCATTATACACAGTGATCTCTCATATATTCTATAGATCATTATACAGAGGGATCTCTCATATATTCTATAGATTCATTATACACAGAGTGATCTCTCATATATTCTATAGATTCATTATACACAGTGATCTCTCATATATTCTATACACTCATTATACACAGAGTGATCTCTCATATATTCTATAGATTCATTATACACAGTGATCTCTCATATATTCTATAGATCCATTATACACAGTGATCTCTCATATATTCTATAGATACATTATACACAGTGATCTCTCATATATTCTATAGATCCATTATACACAGTGATCTCTCATATATTCTATAGATTCATTATACACAGTGATCTCTCATATATTCTATAGATCCATTATACACAGTGATCTCTCATATATTCTATAGATCCATTATACACAGGGATCTCTCATATATTCTATAGATTCATTATACACAGTGATCTCTCATATATTCTATAGATACATTATACACAGTGATCTCTCATATATTCTATAGATACATTATACACAGAGTGATCTCTCATATATTCTATACATTCATTACACAAACAGTGATCTCTCATATATTCTATAGATTCATTATACACAGTGATCTCTCATATATTCTATAGATTCATTATACACAGTGATCTCTCATATATTCTATAGATTCATTATACACCGTGATCTCTCATATATTCTATAGATTCATTATTCACAGTGATCTCTCATATATTCTATAGATCCATTATACACAGTGATCTCTCATATATTCTATAGGTTCATTATACACAGTGATCTCTCATATATTCTATAGATCATTATACACAGTGATCTCTCATATATTCTATAGATCCATTATACAAAGTGATCTCTCATATATTCTATAGATCCATTATACACAGTGATCTCTCATATATTCTATAGATCCATTATACACAGTGATCTCTCATATATTCTATAGATTCATTATACACAGTGATCTCTCATATATTCTATAGATTCATTATTCACAGTGATCTCTCATATATTCTATAGATCCATTATACACAGTGATCTCTCATATATTCTATAGATTCATTATACACAGTGATCTCTCATATATTCTATAGATTCATTATACACAGTGATCTCTCATATATTCATTATACACAGTGATCTCTCATATATTCTATAGATCCATTATACACAGTGATCTCTCATATATTCTATAGATTCATTATACACAGTGATCTCTCATATATTCTATAGATCCATTATACACAGAGTGATCTCTCATATATTCTATAGGTTCATTATACACATAGTGATCTCTTATATATTCTATAGATACATTATACACAGTGATCTCTCATATATTCTATAGATTCATTATACACAGTGATCTCTCATATATTCTATAGATTCATTATACACAGTGATCTCTCATATATTCTATAGATCCATTACACACAGTGATCTCTCATATATTCTATAGATCATTATACACAGTGATCTCTCATATATTCTATAGATTCATTATACACAGTGATCTCTCATATATTCTATAGATCCATTACACACAGTGATCTCTCATATATTCTATAGATTCATTATAGACAGTGATCTCTCATATATTCTATAGATTCATTATACACAGTGATCTCTCATATATTCTATAGATACATTATACACAGTGATCTCATATATTCTATAGATCCTTTATACACAGTGATCTCTCATATATTCTATAGATCCATTATACACAGAGTGATCTCTCATATATTCTATAGATTCATTATACACAGTGATCTCTCATATATTCTATAGATCCATTATACACAGTGATCTCTCATATATTCTATAGATCCATTATACACAGAGGGATCTCTCATATATTCTATAGATCCATTATACACAGAGTGATCTCTCATATATTCTATAGATCCATTATACACAGAGGGATCTCTCATATATTCTATAGATCCATTATACACAGAGGGATCTCTCATATATTCTATAGATCCATTATACACAGTGATCTCTCATATATTCTATAGATCATTATACAGAGGGATCTCTCATATATTCTATAGATTCATTATACACAGAGTGATCTCTCATATATTCTATAGATTCATTATACACAGTGATCTCTCATATATTCTATAGATCCATTATACACAGTGATCTCTCATATATTCTATAGATCCATTATACACAGTGATCTCTCATATATTCTATAGATCCATTATACACAGTGATCTCTCATATATTCTATAGATTCATTATACACAGTGATCTCTCATATATTCTATAGATCCATTATACACAGTGATCTCTCATATATTCTATAGATCCATTATACACAGGGATCTCTCATATATTCTATAGATTCATTATACACAGTGATCTCTCATATATTCTATAGATCCATTATACACAGTGATCTCTCATATATTCTATAGATTCATTATACACAGAGTGATCTCTCATATATTCTATAGATTCATTATACACAGTGATCTCTCATATATTCTATAGGTTCATTATACACAGTGATCTCTCATATATTCTATAGATCATTATACACAGTGATCTCTCATATATTCTATAGATTCATTATACACAGTGATCTCTCATATATTCTATAGATTCATTATACACAGAGTGATCTCTCATATATTCTATAGATCCATTATACAAAGTGATCTCTCATATATTCTATAGATCCATTATACACAGTGATCTCTCATATATTCTATAGATCCATTATACACAGTGATCTCTCATATATTCTATAGATTCATTATACACAGTGATCTCTCATATATTCTATAGATTCATTATACACCGTGATCTCTCATATATTCTATAGATTCATTATTCACAGTGATCTCTCATATATTCTATAGATCCATTATACACAGTGATCTCTCATATATTCTATAGATTCATTATACACAGTGATCTCTCATATATTCTATAGATCCATTATACACAGAGGGATCTCTCATATATTCTATAGATCCATTATACACAGAGGGATCTCTCATATATTCTATAGATCCATTATACACAGTGATCTCTCATATATTCTATAGATCATTATACAGAGGGATCTCTCATATATTCTATAGATTCATTATACACAGAGTGATCTCTCATATATTCTATAGATTCATTATACACAGTGATCTCTCATATATTCTATAGATTCATTATACACAGTGATCTCTCATATATTCTATACACTCATTATACACAGAGTGATCTCTCATATATTCTATAGATTCATTATACACAGTGATCTCTCATATATTCTATAGATCCATTATACACAGTGATCTCTCATATATTCTATAGATACATTATACACAGTGATCTCTCATATATTCTATAGATCCATTATACACAGTGATCTCTCATATATTCTATAGATTCATTATACACAGTGATCTCTCATATATTCTATAGATCCATTATACACAGTGATCTCTCATATATTCTATAGATCCATTATACACAGGGATCTCTCATATATTCTATAGATTCATTATACACAGTGATCTCTCATATATTCTATAGATACATTATACACAGTGATCTCTCATATATTCTATAGATACATTATACACAGAGTGATCTCTCATATATTCTATACATTCATTACACAAACAGTGATCTCTCATATATTCTATAGGTTCATTATACACAGTGATCTCTCATATATTCTATAGATCATTATACACAGTGATCTCTCATATATTCTATAGATTCATTATACACAGTGATCTCTCATATATTCTATAGATCCATTATACAAAGTGATCTCTCATATATTCTATAGATCCATTATACACAGTGATCTCTCATATATTCTATAGATCCATTATACTCAGTGATCTCTCATATATTCTATAGATTCATTATACACAGTGATCTCTCATATATTCTATAGATTCATTATACACCGTGATCTCTCATATATTCTATAGATTCATTATTCACAGTGATCTCTCATATATTCTATAGATCCATTATACACAGTGATCTCTCATATATTCTATAGATTCATTATACACAGTGATCTCTCATATATTCTATAGATTCATTATACACCGTGATCTCTCATATATTCTATAGATTCATTATACACAGTGATCTCTCATATATTCTATAGATTCATTATACACAGTGATCTCTCATATATTCATTATACACAGTGATCTCTCATATATTCTATAGATACATTATACACAGTGATCTCTCATATATTCTATAGATCCATTATACACAGTGATCTCTCATATATTCTATAGATTCATTATACACACAGTGATCTCTCATATATTCATTATACACAGTGATCTCTCATATATTCTATAGATACATTATACACAGTGATCTCTCATATATTCTATAGATCCATTATACACAGTGATCTCTCATATATTCTATAGATTCATTATACACACAGTGATCTCTCATATATTCATTATACACAGTGATCTCTCATATATTCTATAGATCCATTATACACAGTGATCTCTCATATATTCTATAGATTCATTATACACAGTGATCTCTCATATATTCATTATACACAGTGATCTCTCATATACTCTATAGATCCATTATACACACAGTGATCTCTCATATATTCATTATACACAGTGATCTCTCATATACTCTATAGATCCATTATACACAGTGATCTCAAATATATTCTATAGATCCATTATACACAGAGTGATCTCTCATATATTATATAGGTTCATTATACACACAGTGATCTCTCATATATTCTATACATTCATTATACAGAGTGATCTCTCATATATTCTATACATTCATTATACACAGAGTGATCTCTCATATATTCTATACATTCATTATACACAGAGTGATCTCTCATATATTCTATAGATACATTATACACAGAGTGATCTCTCATATATTCTATACATTCATTATACACAGAGTGATCTCTCATATATTCTATAGATTCATTACACAGCAATCCCGGCCTACTGGAAAGTCTGTCCACTATACTGACTCAATACTTGGTCTGGGCTCCATGTGCATGAATTACTGCATCCTTGTGGCACGTGACACTGCTGCGGTGTTTTGGACGCCCGAGTTGCTTTGATAGCGGCCTTCAGCTCGTTGGCATTGTTGGATCTGGTTTCTCTCATAGATTCTCTATGGGGTCTAGGTCTGGTGAGTTTGCTGGCCAATCGAGCACAGTGATACCGTGGTTATTACTCCAGGTATTGGTACTTTTGGCCGTGTCGGCCAGTGCCAAGTCCTTCTGGAAAATGAAATCAGCATCTCTATAAACCTTTTCAACAGAGGGAAGCATGAAGTGCTCCAAAATGTCCTGGTAGACGGCTGCACTGACTTTGGACTTGATATAGCACAGTGGACCAACTCCAGCAGATGACATGGCTCCCCAAACCATCACTGACTGTGGAAACTTCACACTGGACCTCAAGCATCTTGGATTGTCTGCCTCTCCACTCTTCCTTCAGACTCTGGGACCTCGATTTCCAAATGAAATGCAAAACTTATTTTTACCTGAAAACAGTCCTTTTCCTCCTTCGCCCAGGTAAAACGCTTTTGACGTTGTCTCTGGGTCATGAGTGGCTTGTCACAAGGAATACGACAGTTGTAGCCCATGTCCTGGATACATCTGTGTGTGGCGGCTCTTGAAGCACTGACTCCTGCCGCAATCCACTCCTCGTGAATCTCCTCCAAATATTCGAATGGCTGTGTTGATCCCTGTTGCTTGTGAACCTTTTTCCACTACTACTTTTTCCTTCCACCCAACTTTCTGTGGCTTCTCCTCCTTGTGGAGGATGTCGATGACTGTCTTCTGGACAACTGTCAAGTCAGCCGTCTCATAATTGTCTAGCCTACTTAACCAGACTGAGGGACCATTTAAAGGTTTTTGTGTTGATTAGCTGATTACAGTGTGACGACGAGTCTACAAGATTGAACTTCTAATTTTCCGAGATACTGACTTTTGGGTTTTCATTAGCTGTAAGCCATAATCATCAACATTCAAAGAAAAAAACTCTTGAAATGCATCACTCTGTGTGTAATGTATAGTATGAGTTCACTTCTTGTATTGAATTACTGAAATAAATGGTACATTTTTGATGATGTTCTAATTTACCGAGATGCACCTGTGTATAATGTGTAATAATTGTGTGTCCTGTGTGTGTCCTGTGTGTATATCACAGCCTTTGCACTGCAAATACATAGACTCAATTTTACATACATATAGTGTGATAGTTGCAGATTGTATCAGGGTTTACAGCTGAGGGTTTAAACAATTCTCTATGTATGCCTCTTATATACACATATGCATACTGTGGGATAAAGGAAAGGTAGACCCTCAGCGTCGTCTCCCCTGGTGGGGCTAATGTACCCCAGAACGATGCTGCCCTCAGTGGTCTTAGCTGAGATCTTGAAAGAAATGAGATTTGCACCTACAGACCTGTCTAGGCTGATGTTAGCCTCGTCAAACGTGAAATATCGACATTTAGACAGAGGATAGAGTAAAATCCTTGAAACGAGAAGTCGATACACTTCATAAAACGATGAGAACTCAGAATAACTGGAGGACGGATCTGGCAGAGCTAACCTTAGACATGTCAGGTTTCCCGTGGAGGCAGAGGGCTCCGATTGCTGTCACTTTACAAACGTTTGGTGCTGAATCTTTATTGTACTTGTCGCTATTCACATTGTGTTTTTCTGTTTTTTGTTTCTTGTTTTGTGTTTTTCTGTTTTTCTTTTGTATTTTGTTAAAAAAAAAAACATGATATCCTGGGATGTAAGGCCAAGTTCACATATGCACCACAATTCCGCTATTCTGAACGGAATACCAGAACTGCTGGATCATTGCTGACGCCCGACGGATCCTATTGACTATAATGAGGTCCGTTGGGTTTCTGGCATGGGTGCCGCAAACAAAATACCGCCTGAACCTCCTCCGCAGATGTGAACCTTGCCGAAGAGGGGCTCTAAAGGGTGATGTATTGCATTTCATTCTAAACGATTTACCTACTGTGATTTGCTTGCAGGAGTCGCACCTCACTCCCGAGTCATCGACCAGGAGTAAAAGAAAATGGGTAAGCACGAATTACCATTCCATCTACTCCACATACTCAAACAGAGTATTTTCATTCATCAAAATGTTAAAGAGGACCTCTAAACTTTCCTGACATGTCTTTTCTAGTAACCAGTAACTGCTATTCCTACATTATTGCTCCTAAAAGTTATAAATTAATTGCCCAAAAAGTTGGTGGTGTGTTCCAGCACAGTCCAACACTGTCCAATCTGTGCAGGGACACACACGCAACTGGTAACACCCAGTTGGACCTTGATTGGCAAACAGTTCTTAAACTTCTAGTAGGAATAACAGAGTAATGGCACTGCATAGAGTCATAGGAATAGATGCTCCAGAATTGTTATTACATAGTAATATAGTTTATAAGGCTGAAAAAAAGACATATGTTCTTCCAGTTCGGCCTATTATCTCGCAAAGTTGATCCAGAGGAAGGCAAAAAAAAAAACATGAGGTAGAAGCCAGTTTTTCCCCATTTTAGGAGAAAAATTCCTTCCTGACTCCAATCAGGCATCAGAATAACTCCCTGGATCAACGACCCCTCTCTAGTAGCTATAGCCTGTAATATTATTACACTCCAGAAATACATCCAGGCCCCTCTTGAATTCCTTTATTGTACTCACCATCACCACCTCCTCAGGCAGAGACTTCCATAGTCTCACTGCTCTTACCGTAAAGAATCCTCTTCTATGTTTGTGTACAAACCTTCTTTCCTCCAGACGCAGAGGATGTCCCCTCGTCACAGTCACAGTCACGGGGATAAATAGATTATGGGAGTGATCTCTGTAATGATTTTTGATAGATGTTAATGTGTTACTATGGTTATCATAAATTATATTGAGTTTATTCTGATACACAACTGCTGTATCCGGGGTACAGTAATGGGGGCCAGGTTTACCCCAAGTTATGGTAACCTATATATATATATATACAATGCTAAGACTGTAATATGGGGAAATACAAGTAGCTACTAAATCAGACATGTCAGGAGAGGTGAAGGGTCCTCTTTAAAGGAGAAGTTTTTGATGTCCTGGTTGATGGCTCGGAAAGATATGTAATCCAGCATAGTCATTCTGAGGGGTTGATCTGTATTCTGGTTTCGATTTCTATACCTACCCATTATTCTCATTAATCACTTCATTATGGTTGACGAAAAGCAGTTGTCCACTACTGATAGCCCTCGTTTGGCTATGTGAAGGGAAAAGTCAAAAAGTTATGGGTGTTGGAAGGCAGGGAAGAAAAAATGGAAATGAGAAAATGAAAATTGCATCCTTAAGGGGTTAAGACATAGGGAAGTTATATCAGAAGACAAAGACAATGGAAGTGGTGGAAAAACTGCCTAAATTATGTGGATAAAAACAACTTTGCTCTGCTGCCCTATTAATTAACCTCCATTGACCTCCAGTGTGGATGGGGGGGGGGGTTGTTTTTGTTTTTAATATTGCACGCTGTGGATTTTATTATAGTGTTGTTTGTCATTGATAAATCTGTACATCTGAACTGGCAGGGTCGTATTTACAACAAGGCACATAAGGGCACGTGCCTAGGGTGTCAGGAAGGAAGAGGGTGGCACTTCACAGACTGATGATTTCATTCTTTCACCTTAGTGCTGCTTTTCATGTCTCCTTGTCACTTGTTTATTGTAGCTACAAGTCAGGAAATTTAATCCTCATACAGCTAATCTCTTCAGGAAGGGAGTGTAAGGGTTAACAAAAAGTAAGTGATAAGGAGACATCAGAGCAGTCAGATGATGACCACGGCAGGAATGCCCCCCCCCCCCCCCACCTCCACCCGGCAGAGATTGGGGAAGGCGTTCCATGTGACTAATAAGCCTGAGTCTGTACTAGGCTTCCAGGCTCATTACTTGTATATACCAATTCAGGCCAGCAGGTGGCAGCATTGAATTGTAATCTAGCTATTTCTGTATAGGATAATTAAGAAAATTCCATTATACTATACAAATTGCAATCTGATGATTGCATGTTGTGGTCCACTTGAGAAACTAAAAGAAAAAGTTAAAATATATATATTTTATAAAAATATAAAAACAATATAAAACTTCAAATGACCCTCCTTTCCCCAAAATCAAAATACTATTATTTAACAATAAAAAAAGAAAATCAACATCATGGGCATCACCGCGTGAGAAAACACCCGTACTATTAAAATATAAAAAAAACTATTCCATATGGTGAATGGTGTAATGGAAAAAAAATACTTGAATACCTCAAAAAATTGAATAAAAAGTGATCAAAAAGTCATGTGCACCCAAAAAGGGTATTAACAAAAACTACAGATCCCGCAAAAAATGAGCCCTCATACATCACCGTAGACATAACTATAAAAAAAAGTTACGGGGGTCAGAATAAGGAGATGAAGAGAAAACAATTTGTTGTTTCAAAAGTTTTTATTTATTTTTTCAGTACTAAAACGCAAGAAAAACTATAGATATGTGGTATCGTCGTAATTGTACTGACCTGGAGAACGAAGCGCACAAGTCAGGTTTACTGCATAGTGAATGCCGTAAAAACAAAACCCAAAAAACTGTGGCGGAATTGCTTTTTTTTCCCAAATCCACCCTATTTGGAATTATTTTCCAGCTGCCCACTACATTCTATGCAATATTAAATGGTGCCATTAAAAAAAGTACGATTTGTTCCGCAAAAAGAAAGCCCTGATATGGCTACGTGAACGGAAAAATAAAAAAGGGGCGAAAAACGAAAACACAAAAATGGAAAATCACTGCATCAGGAAGGGGTTAATGGAGATGCATTAAGTGTATATTTTACTGGCGGCTCTGTAAGGCCTCTTCCATCCGGATGCGATGTGTGCTGTGAACGGATAGCTACCGGACTGAATCCTTATCCATTGATTTCTATGGGTCAGTGCACATGAGCGTCATCACTGATCAGAAGAGATCACAGCTTATTGCGCATTTTTCACGCAGCCCTGGCCCCATAGAAATGCATGGAGCTGCATGAAGACGGAAGGCATTTGGACGCAGCGCGTTTTTCACCGATAGCTGCTGGGAGAGGTTGAGTGTAAAGCTACATTCCACGGACACTGGCCAATGTGCAATTGCGGACAAGAATAGGACAGAAATAGCTATATTACAATGCGGAACGGAACTACGGAACAACGTGTGCTGTCCGCATCTTTTGCGGCCTCATTGAAATGAATGGGTCCACACCCGTTCCGCCAAATTGCCGAAAGGTTGCGGACTTATTCATACGGTCGTGTGATTGAAAAAAAAATACATAAAAAACTGATTGCACTTGCGCAGTAAAAACAAAAAAACGGTGTGCAATTGCAGATAAAACGGATTAAACTTGCCTGCAGAACCATCGGACGGACTCGGGGTAGATGAGATGTTTTTGACCACAAGTTCAAAACTGCGTAACAAAAAAGGCGTTTAAAACCACTCTTGTTTTTACCGGTTTTGCGATATTTTTTTTCACGTCAGTAGGCAGCTTTAGGATACTTTCACACTTGCGTTATTGCTTTCCAGCGTTGAGATCCGGCTCAATACCGGGAAAAAAACATTTCCGTTCAGGATGCATCAGGATGTCTTCTGTTCCGGCAGCATTCCGTTTTGTGACCGGACACAAAACCGCTACAAGCTACGGTATTGTGTCCGGTCATAAAAATGGTAAAAAAACGGAAAAACAATGTAAATCAATGGTGACAGACACGTTGTTTTAGGAGCCTAAAGAAACGGATCTGTCACCCATTGACTCTCAGTGTATTTAGTGACGGATCCGGTTTTTTTTTGTTTGTTTTTTTATTTCACAATAACACATCCTAACAGAACGGATGCATCCTGATGTGCAAAATCAAAACGGATCAGTTTTATTCCAGTATTGAGATCCTCTGCCGCATCTCAATACCGGAATTAACAACGCCAGTGTGAAAGTCGCCTCAGCCAAACGTATAGCGGGTGTGAGCTTTAAACGTGCCTAAGGCCGCGTATAATACAGCCCTGTGGATCCCCACAATGTGGTCCCCAGGGATCCTACATCCGTCGCTCGCTGGTGCATTTGTTTCACGGCATCACTCCTTTATAATAGAGAGAAAGAAGTGATAGTAAATATAAGGACTATGTAATGAGTGGCAGCTCCCAAATCTTCTGTGCGCGATCAGCTTAAAAATTCTATTTCTATCTTTCCTTTGTGATATCTTCAGTGAGTGACAACCATTGGTCACCATTACAGGCCCCACAGGGATTGTCACCCAGCATTGGGATTATCTATTATAGACAGAAAAATCCCCTCTGGGGGAGTGGAGCTTGGTGTCACTTCTTATGGGAACTGAAAATCCAAATTGGTTGCAGAAGTAGATACACGAAGCAAAGTTCTCCTGAGAAATAGCACTATATGGGCCCCCAGCTCCTCTGCTGCTTACTTGGTGAGTGGCCCCTGAGCACTTATGGGGGCAGGATATCTACCCCTAGGGTGGCCAGATGTCCGGTTTTAGGCCGGACAGTCCGGTTTTCTGGCTCCCTGGACGGACACAGGGATGTCCACCCTTTGCCTGGGCGGACACATGGATGTCCACCCTTTCAGTAGCTCACACTCAGACAGCAGCACTGCGCTGTCTGAGTGTGAGCTGCAGCAACTGACTGAGGCTCACCTTCCGGTCTGAAAGTTCTACCCTCTCCTCCCCCGCGTTTTTCCGGCTGGCGGTGGAGGCGTGGCTTCACGTGGTTTGTAGGCATGGGTTGTTGCATTGTGGGACGTGGCCCACCAGTAGTTACCCCACCAGTGGCAGCCCCCCTAGCCTTCTGACATCTGTGAAGGCCTGACTGGTAGGACACAAAACACTTATATGGGTTCTGTACTTTTTTTATTACTGATGACCAATCCTCTGGATAGATCATCAGCATCTGATTGGCGGGGGTCCGACACCCGAGACCTGCGCTGTTTCCCACAGGCCGGTGACGTCATTACTATATCACTGGCCTGGGCACGGCTCAGCTCCGTTTGCTACTGTGCACACTGCTGCCTTCTCAAACAGGTGATCGGTGGGGGTCCCAGGTGTCGGACCCCCGCCGATCAGATGCTGATGACCTATCTAATGGATAGATCATCAGTAATAAAAAGGTACAGAACCCTCTAAAGCAAGAACACTCGCCAATACTACAACAGTCAGATACGCTTATTGGCATCTCATTTATCTGATTAAATTTAAATCCTTTGGTTGGACACTTTGTTGGCAGGACAGACGGACATAAATACTGGCGATGACCTGAGGTGATGGAATGGGTGGCAATTACCATTGTCAGTAAATGTATTACACCTATGGGGGAGTCAGAGATACTGGTGAGGACTGTCCGCACTGTGTTTTGTGTATTGAGCCTATGTTCACAGTATTACATTGAAACACGTGCTGCACCTTAAGGGGGTTCTGCAGTTTTTTCTTACTGATGATCTATCCTCTGGCAGGGGACCACCACCTATCAGATGCTCATGATCTATCCAGAGGATAGATCATCAGTAAGAAAAAGCTGCAGAACCCCTTTAGTGGGGATCGTAGTACTGACTTCTGACACTAGAGGTCACTGCTGCATATCATATAATGGCTTGCAGCAGGGAACATACAATAGTATGTAGCTGAAGCCACATGGTGTGAGACGGTAGACTGCTTACTAAAAAGTCAGGTCAAAGTGGCGAGTCAAGGGTGCAAGGTGTCAAACGGAGGCAAGAGAATTGTTGCGTCACTCCCACTGGTCAGCAGGAATTTTGGACTAGCCTGGTTCTAGTAAGTGTGAGTACTGCCCCCATAGACTGGGACCTGAGTGGCTACAGTCGAATAAATGGAACCACAGGGCACATGAACACTCCCCTGTACTGTGGAGCGGACATTGTAGTCTCCTTGAAGTGAAACAAGCCAATAGTCAACACCGTTTTCAGTTGTCTACCACACAGACATATTACAATTACACACAACACGTTATCTAGAAGTCTACACGCCATAGTGATGGTGCTTGTAGCTGCTTAGTGGCCCTTGGATAGGGGAACCCCAGCTCAGATAGGTCCCCCCCATGTCTGGCATGAACCTGCACAGGTCTCCTCCTTTTCGCATGTTCCTCAACCAAAGCTAATTCATTATGGAAAGGGTATCCTAATGATCACACCAACATCTCTCCTAAACACCGCTAGATATTAGAATAGACTGATAAGACTATGACCCCGGGGGTCTTCACCAGCTTCAGGACTGTAAATGTAGGTCTTGTGGGATTACTTAGACACTGTATATGACTGCTATGTGCTCATCGTACAGAACTATTATGTAGGCTTTATACGGCTGTGAACTTCTTGTACTGTTATTTGGCACCATTTAGCGGTACGATTTTGTAACTATGTGAAAACACTGTATGATAGTATTATATGGACACTGGTACTATTATTAAGTGCTGTATGGAAGTATTATTATTATTACGGAGGCATTATTATAGCACTATATGGTATTTTTACTTTGGTGTTGGATGGCACTGCATGGTATTCTATGGTAACACATAGATACAGTATAGTTTTCTGGTTCTCTAAGGCAGTTTTATCTAAGCACGGTCTAGGTATATTAAATAGGTGTACAGCATCACTATCAATGTGCATTTCTTAATATATGGCTGCGGTGTGGCGCTACTTTCTGACACTATAGAATTATTTAGGACAGTATAGCAGTAATAAATAAGTAGGCACTACATCGTTATGATATATGTTATACTAGTGTATATACCTGCCAGTGTACATACAGTACAGACCAAAAGTTTGGACACAGCTTCTCATTCAAAGAGTTTTCTTTATTTTCGTGACTATGAAAATTGTAGATTCACACTGAAGGCATCAAAACTATGAATTAACACATGTGGAATTATATACATAACAAACAAGTGTGAAACAACTGAAAATATGTCATATTCTAGGTTCTTCAAAGTAGCCACCTTTTGCTTTGATTACTGCTTTGCACACTCTTGGCATTCTCTTGATGAGCTTCAAGAGGTAGTCCCCTGAAATGGTTTTCACTTCACAGGTGTGCCCTGTCAGGTTTAATAAGTGGGATTTCTTGCCTTATAAATGGGTTTGGGACCATCAGTGCCGTTGAGGAGAAGTCAGGTGGATACACAGCTGATAGTCCTACTGAATAGACTGTTAGAATTTGTATTATGGCAAGAAAAAAGCAGCTAAGTAAAGAAAAACGAGTGGCCATCATTACTTTAAGAAATGAAGGTCAGTCAGTCAGCCGAAAAATTCGGAAAACTTTGAAAGTAAGGGCTATTTGAACATGAAGGAGAGTGATGGGGTGCTGCGCCAGATGACCTGGCCTCCACAGTCACCGGACCTGAACCCAATCGAGATGGTTTGGGGTGAGCTGGACCGCAGAGTGAAGGCAAAAGGGCCAACAAGTGCTAAGCATCTCTGGGAACTCCTTCAAGACTGTTGGAAGACCATTTCAGGGGACTACCTCTTGAAGCTCATCAAGAGAATGCCAAGAGTGTGCAAAGCAGTAATCAAAGCAAAAGGTGGCTACTTTGAAGAACCTAGAATATGACATATTTTCAGTTGTTTCACACGTGTTTGTTATGTATATAATTCCACATGTGTTAATTCATAGTTTTGATGCCTTCATAGTCATGAAAATAAAGAAAACTCTTTGAATGAGAAGGTGTGTCCAAACTTTTGGTCTGTACTGCATGTCGGACGATTTCTGGCATAAATGCAGGGTTTTCGACTACAACAAAACGTTGTATGCCAGACCCCACTGCAGTCAATGGGGATCCAGTGGTGAAGTAAAGGTTCTGGCAACGTGAGCTAACGTGTGCCAGAACAGCCTGCCAGATCCACAAATGGAGATGTGATCGAGGCCTAACATCTCCCCTGCATTTCAGTCTGCCTCTCATCTCCCTGCATGTGCTGTCTAAAATACAAACTGTTTGTTGCCCATAGCATCCAATCACAGGACAGCTTTCATTTTACTACAGCAAACCTCCCAACTCTCCTGCTGGATATGTGCCCCCTTCACAGTAGTTATGCACAGATACGGTATGTGTCTCTTCACAGTAGTTATGCCCAAATACTGTATGTGTCTCTTCACAGTAGTTATGCCCAGATACGTGCCCCCTCACAGTAATGTCCAGATATGTGCCCCTCACAGTAGTTATGCACAGATATGTGACCCCTCACAGTAGTTATGCCCAGATATGTGTAATGACCAGGAACGGGTACGCTGACGTCACTTATGCAGTGGGCCAGGATACAGGTGGATAGTAGTCTGCATTTGTCATGACACCAGTTGCAGCGTGCCCAGGGTACTACCCCAGGGCCCTTCCAAGGTGTTATAACGTGTGTCCCAGATTAGAAATGCCAGAGTGGTGCAATGGCCTATAAGGTCTCTATAGGGTGGTGATAATTGTGTCAACAGTGTCTTCTACCTGGGTATGGCTGAACTCCTAGCTCACTTGCAATAAATTTGAGTGTAGTGATAGTAGGAGTAATAGAGGAATTTTGCAGCAGAAATGATGGTAGCTCTGTAACTGGTTGGTAGCTCTGTAACTGTGGCAGGAACTAATGTTCTGCACTTTTATGTAACTTCTGCTTTGTGGGGACAGGCTAGCTGAGGAGGAATGGCTTCTCCTAGGTCTCTGGACTTACTCACAGATGATTTCTCAGGGAATGCTTTCTTCCTGGAACTCAGGAGATTGTCTGTAGCGTTCTGCTTTCTTTTCATCCAGCTGAGGCTGCAGGAGCTCAGACTGGGTATGTGATCAGGTCTCAGCCGAGACAAGATTCTTGCTGTCTTCCCTATTACAGGAAACAATTACATTGAACATGGTTTTAGAAGACATAATATAAATTATATAAGATGACAATATAAAGGCTCTTAGAAGATAGTAGCGGGGTAGAGGTGTGTAGTAACACAACTCTGGGGTGTTACATGTGTGCCTCCTTCACAGTAGTTATGCCCAGATATGTGCCCCCTTCACAGTAGTTTTGCCCAGATATGTGCCCCATCACAGTAGTTTTGCCCAGATATGTGCCCCATCATAGTAGTTATGCCCAGATATGTGCCCCCTTCACAGGAAAAAAAAAGTAAATAATCACCTAGTTCCTCCGATGATAATCACAGCTCACCCGGTACTCCTCAGCAGGATTCTGTACACATCACGCTGCTGTGTAGGAGGAGCAGAGGCTGATTCCCGGCCCGCACCGCTCTTCCTGCACAGCCCAGCAGTGGTATATCTAACTGCATCCTGCCTGTTGCTGCTGGGGAACCCAGCAGCTGAGCTGAATGTGAGAAGCGGATGGCATGGACGCAAGTTAAGCTGAGGGCAGGACATACATCAGCCGTTCCGAGAGCCACCGAAATGCAGGACTGTCTTGCCGGATCCGGGACGGTTGGGAGAGAAGCATAACAAGGAAGAGCATGTCCAGACTGTTATTATGTGATATAAGAGGGCATTAGAGGGAAGAGGTATAGGAGGAGAGGATTACAACTCCCAGCATGTCCAGATCGGTATTCTGTGATAACAGAGGACATTACAGGGAAGAGGTATAAGAGGAGAGGACTACAACTCCCAGCATGTCCAGACTGTTATTATTTGATATCAGAGGACAATAGAGGAGAAGATATAAGAGGAGGGAACTACAACTACCAGCATGTCCAGACTGTTATTATGTGATATCAAGGGACATTACTGGAAGAGGTATAAGAGGAGAGGACTACAACTCCCAGCATGTCCAGACTGTTATTATTTGATATCAGAGGACAATAGAGGAGAAGATATAAGAGGAGAGGACTACAACTCCCAGCATGTCCAGACTGTTATTATTTGATATCAGAGGACAATAGAGGAGAAGATATAAGAGGAGGGAACTACAACTCCCAGCATGTCCAGACTGTTATCATGTGATATCATTACAGGACATTACAGAAGAAGGAATAAGAGGTGGGAACTAAAACTCCCAATATGTTCTGGCTGCTATTAGTTATCAGACGATATTACTGAAGGAGGATGGAACTAAAACTCCCAGCATTTCCCCGGCTCTTACACTGAAACCATTGCTTCTTCAGTTTCTTCTTCTCCACACAAAGCTTGGTTCCCTCATGTCACATGATGTCATCACAGGTCCTTCACCACCTCTTGCCTCTCCACTGCTGAGCTCTGCCCCTCCTGCACAGATCACATGATAGTAATGTCATCACAGGTCCTTGACCACCTCTCACTCCACTGCTGAGTTCTGCCCCTCCTGCACAGATCACATGATAGTAATGTCATCACAGGTCCTTGACCACCTCTCACTCCACTGCTGAGCTCTGCCCCTCCTGCACAGATCACATGATAGTAATGTCATCACAGGTCCTTGACCACCTCTCACTCCACTGCTGAGCTCTGCCCCTCCTACACTGATCACATGATAGTGATGTCATCACAGGTCCTTGACCACCTCTCACTCCACTGCTGAGCTCTGCCCCTCCTACACTGATCACATGCTATGACGTCCACATAGGGTGGCCACTGGCTTCACCCCAGAAAGCCGGAACTCACCGGCGATGCCCCCAAACGAATAAACCACGCCCGCCTCCGTGAAGTTACACCCCGTCTCTGTGAAGCCATGCCCCCCAGTTGCCCTCCGGGAAGTTTCTGAATGGAAGGTGAGCTGGGGGCAGCCGGGGTGCTTCTCTCCCCCTCAGTCAGCCACAGGGAGCCATGTCTGTGGCTCTAGTGACTGACTGGGGGTGAGAGAAGCCTCAGCGCAGTGCTGCTGTCTGAGGGTGAGCTACTGATTGGGTGGACATCCCTGTGTCCGTCCAGGCCCTGCATCGGATGGAGGACAGGGAGCCAGAAAACCAGACTATCCGGCCTGAAACCGGACGTCTGGCCACTCTACGTCCACAGGTCCTTCAGCTCTTGCTAATGACTAGGGATGAGCGAATCGACTTCGGAAGAAACATCCAAAGTTGATTCGCATAAAACTTCGTTCTAATACTGTACGGAGCAGGAGCTCCATACAGTATTAGAATGTTTTGGCTCCGATGAGCTGAAGTTATTGCTTTGCGAAGTCTCACGATTAATTTGTACAGTAAAAAAACATTTCCTGAACTCAGGTTCGGTTACAAGGTACCACTTGGAACCAAACCCGAGCTCCTGCTCCGTTCAGTATTAGAACGAATTAAATACAAAATGGGTTACATAAAAGGATGCGTGAAGCAACAAAGTAGCATGAGCCCCTCAGCAAAAAAGCTAACTCAGGGATAACTGGAAAAACCTATAATAGAACACTGAGAATTAATAAGCTGTATAAAAATAATTTTTATTGAAGTACATGATTAAAAACATATAATAGAAAATGACAGACAAATCAGTATCACAAAAGTGCGGTACAACCCTGGGAGAACTTGGTAAGAGGGGTGACATAGAATGGAGCCTAAAGACAAGAATCTATTTCATAAGTCCAAAAAATATATATATATCTAATCAATGGAAACAAAAGATGCCATATACATAAAGTGCAAGTGCAAGACCGCAAAAAAGCAGCCAGAGAATAATGGCTCTACAGAGTCATCAATTGAGTAGACATCTAGTCGATAAGGTGCAACAAATACCATGATAAAGTGCATGTGCAAGTGGCAAGAGAACATGGTAAAATCTTATTCAAAGGCTCAACAGTAATAATATAATGAATGTAATATAAGCATAAGAAGTCACATACCATAAATTTAAAGTAGTAACTCCACAGGAAGACCGCGCGTTTCGGTAGAAACCTTCCTCTGGGGGCACGGTTCTTCCTACTCGAGGGGCTATATTTAAATAAATGCTCCTCCAATCAAAGTACGCCAATTTATTAAAAAGATGGTATAAATGAAACCATCTGTCCTATCGCCGTCCTTCTAAGGGGTGGAGTCGCAGGCGGATCGTGCGGTGGCCACGACTGCGTTCACCAAACAAACTGTTACGGACCTTGGGTGACGTAATGATCCCGCGAGACAATCGGCGATCACGTGATGGGCTGTCACGTGGCCGGCGATGTCAAGGGGATAGATCACATGATCGGCAACGCTCAAAGAATGAAAAACGCACCAGAACACATAGTGACCGTACTTGTGAGGTAAAGTGAGAGAGGTGCAAAATGAATATAAATAAAAAGTGTTAGTGTATAAGTGAATCGATGTTAGTAAATGGCCAAAATAGGCTAATAAGAAAACAGATCCCAGAGTATATATATAAAGTTGCATAACTAGTGGACTGATATATTATAGCATATAATACACTTAGTGAAGAAAAACTGGTGAATAAAATGTTAAAGTGCTACAAATATCCTGAAATAAAGAGTATAATAAATAAATTGAAAAACACTATTAATAGGATGTGAGTGAATGAATCCGTAGATAATAAAGAAGATGTGGCGTTTCCATCTCCAATTGGGATCATGATGACACGGACAGTCAGATATACCCAGAGTCCATGTAGAAAGGTGAATGCAGATATATTAACCTATATACAGAAAGACAGCATTAATAATAGATCTCAAATAGGAAGACACAGACATATACGTGAACATGAATACGTGTTAAAAAAATAAATCACAAGAGATTAAAACAAAAATATATACATGTTCACTGCAGAAAAGGGGCGTAGGACAGGGCACCATTGAGGCCTTTAGGTTGCATTGTGTCCAGGGTCCAAATGCACTTTGTCTCACGTTGGGCCAGACACTTCATCAGGTTACCTCCTCGCATCCCTAAGTCTATGTGATCAATCCCACAGACTCTGAGAAGTGAAGGGTCGCTGTCATGGAACCTCTTGAAGTGCCTGGCAATGGGTTTAAGGTCAGTCACATCAGTAGAGTCTTTTGATTTTACAATATCTCGAACGTGTTCACGGACTCGTATCTTTTATTCCCTACTTGTCAGACCAACATAGATTTTTTTGGGCATGGGCAAGTGGCATGATAAATTACCCCCTTAGTGGTACATGAAATGCATTGGGTAATTTTATATGTTTTGGTCTGCCTAGAGATAGTAAACTCAGTAGTCCTCAAAATATTATCACAGGCCACACACTTACCACAAGGGGAACAACCCCATATTGGCCCCCTAGAGCCAAAAATTGTGCCCTGCGTTTGGGGGGCATATTAGGATCTTACCAAATGGTCTCCCAGATTTTTTGCTCTCCACTACAGATGGACATGGTGGCAGAATCTTATCCAAAATTGGATCCGCCCTCAATATCGCCCAAAATCTCTCCAGTATTTCTCACATATGTTGCCACTGCGAGTGATAGTGGGTAATGTATCTTACCGTATCAGTTGTTTCCTTTTTTGATTTAGGGTGAATAAGGTCTTGTCGTGTTAAATGCTTTGCACGATTATATGCTTTCTTCACTGATCTCTTGCTGTATCCTCTTTCTAAAAACCGTTGTCGTAGAATATTTGACTGGGCCTCAAAGTCTTCGTTAGTGGAGCACACTCTTCTAACCCTAATAAACTGGCCAGTAGGTGTTGCTTTAATTGTCTGGGGAGGATGAGAGGATGATGCATGTAAGAGCATATTAACAGCAGTCTCTTTCCTGTATACGTTAGTTTGCAGGAGGCCCGAAGGATCGCGTCTAATCAGAACGTCTAGGAATTGTCGTGTTTGAAGGTCAAATAGATGTTATATTGATTATCATTAAGGCCTTCCATTAAATGACAGAGTGTGTCAGAGGTGCCCTGCCATATCAGAAAGATGTCGTCAATGTACCGGGCCCAAAAAATGACCCGGACCATCAGACATGAAAAGCTCCCTCTCCCACAGCCCCAGGAAAAGGTTGGCCTATGAGGGCGCACAGGCCGCCCCCCATTGCCGCCCCCCGGAGCTGCAGGTAGAAGGAGCCATTGAAAGTAAAAAAATTGTGCGTAAGGGTGAACTGCAATAAATCCATGAGGCAGGTCGAGAAACTCTTATCACAATCAGTCATGGACAGGAAGTAAGAGGCAGCTCGTATCCCATCCTCATGGTTAATGCTGGTGTACAGCGATTCGACATCACACGTCACCAGCAACATATCAGAATCCAGGTGAATGCCATCAATCTTCTGGAGCAAGTCTGCGGTATCCCGCGTGTATGATGGTAAGCTCCGTACAGTATTAGAACGAAGTTTTATGCGAATCGACTTCAGAGGTTTCATCCGAAGTCGATTCGCTCATCCCTACTAATGACCATTAGGAGAGCACTGTTACTATGGGCAAGGCGGCCATAGTGGGACATGCAGGCAACCAGCCAGGACAGCGGGACGGTGGTGAAGTCTGGGATGGTTGGGAACTACAGTATTCGGTAATACATCAAGGCCTAAGAAGAACAAACTTTCACTTTTTTGTAGATAATGTATGTCTTTACATATATAAAAGTGAGTGTCTGGCACCTGTTCTTTATGCGCGGCCAAACAACTAGACCGATCTGCAGCAAATTTGGCAGACAGGCACATCAGGTGCCTAGAAAGGTTTTCCCCAGGTCTCAGCTCTCTAGAACGCACTGTTCCTGAGATATTCACAAATAAGGCAAATATGGCATTATCACATGACCCGTATTAGCCAAAAGAATCTCACAGGTCCTTTACTCTTTGACTAACTGACACACACAGTCACATGACCCCTATTGGCAAATAGACGCCCACAGGTCCTTCACTCTTAGCCTCAATGACACACTCACAGTTTTAGGCTACATGCACACGACGTTGTGTTTTTTGCGGTCCGCAAATTGCGGATCCGCAAAACACGGATGGCGTCCGCAAAACACGGATGGCGGATTACCAACCCATTGCGTTCCGCAATTAATATAACTGCCTGTTCTTGTCCCGCAAAACAGACAAGAATAGGACAGGTTATATTTTTTTTTGCGGACAACGGAACAGAGCAACGGATGCTGACAGAACACGGAGTGCTGTCCGTGTCTTTTGCGGCCTCATTGAAGTGAATGGGTCTGCATCCAAGCCACAGAAACTGCGGCTCGCATGCGGACCAGAACTACGGTCGTGTGCATGAGGCCTTACACCAGGTTTCCATAACCACCCAGCCATTTTCCTTCACTGTTATAGGAGCACTATGGATGTTACCGTTATAAGGAGCACTGTGGATGACACTGTTATGGGGGATCTGTGGATGACACTGTTATGGGGGATCTGTGGGTGACACTGTTATGGGGGCACTGTGGATGACACTGTTATGGGGGATCTGTGGGTGACACTGTTATGGGGGCACTGTGGATGACACTGTTATGGGGGATCAGTGGATGTCACTGTTATGGAGGATCTGTGGATGTCACTGTTATGGGGTCTCTGTGGATGTCACTGTTATGGAGGAGAATCTGTGGATGCCACTGTTATGGAGGAGGATCTGTGGATGTCACTGTTATGGAGGCACTGTGGATGTCACTGTTATGGGGGCACAGTGGATGTCACTGTTAGGGGGACACTGTGGATGTCACTGTTATGGGGGATCTGTGGATGTCACTGCTATGGGGGGATCTGTGGATGTCACTGTTATGGTGGCACTGTGGATGTCACTGTTATGGGGGCACTATGGATGTCACTGTTATGGTGGCACTGTGGATGTCACTGTTATGGGGGCACTATGGATGTCACTGTTATGGGGGCACAGTGGATGTCACTGTTAGGGGGACACTGTGGATGTCACTGTTATGGGGGATCTGTGGATGTCACTGCTATGGTGGCACTGTGGATGTCACTGTTATGGGGGCACTATGGATGTCACTGTTATGGGGGCGCTCTGTAGCGGTACAGTGTGCTGGATATCGCAGTTTCTCTCCATTACTACGTGATTTCTGTATCGCCCTGTGTATATGTTTTGCGCTCTATAGTGTCTATACGTTCCTGTACATTTTCCTGCCTCTTAAAGACACCGGTTTTGCTTTATGGGGTGAGAGTCGATGGGAGAGTGAAGATGATAACGGCAGTCATACTGGATACTCGCTTTCCGCACAGATGAATGCCGACTATTCATGAAGACACGACCGTCCTCCTCCATAATTACTACGTTACTTCACTACTTCTAAGAATTCCCTAATAGGGGATTTTAAAAAGGCTTTTCTATAGTCGACCGCCCCTTTAAGTATCAATGCCTCTCTTCTGGGCTATGGTTGCTGCACGATACAGTAAATTCCAGATGCGCTTGTAAATGTGTTTTTTACAGTTTTCACTCCAGTAATTCTCCAATTATAGTCAGGTATCTACATCCCGGCCCGACCAGCTGCGGACGTGAGTCAACCTGTAAAAATGCTCTCACCGTGAAGTGGCGCCATTACTTTACCTTCCCTTCGCTTGTCCTCTCTGTTAATATATTTTATTTAGCCGTACATCAGAGGGCGTCACAAATTTACGGACCCCTGAACAGCGATTAGGCTACAGGCCAATCCGGCATGAGCGGCATGTCCCAGAGACCTCCCCTTTTACTATAACAGGCCTCATGCACCGCGCAACTGAATGTATTTTGTGGTTTGCAAACTGTGGATCCGCAAAATAAGGATACCGTCCGTGTTGCATCCCCATTTTTTGGGGACCTGTAAACTTCCGGGATCGGCGGTCTGCACTTTGCAACCAAATGTAGGACATACGGATGCGGAAAGCAGGCAGATCATCCGTGTGTTTTCTTCATCCGTATTTCTGTTCTACAAGAAGATAGAGTGTGTCTTCAAAATGCGGATTACCAACCCATTGAAGTCAATGGGGCAGCAAACAAAAAATGCAAGCGGCACACAGAGCACCTCCGTATTTTGCAGACTGCAGGACGGTTGTGCGTATGATTTCAGGTGTATTCGACGTGACGCTTTTGATCAGGACGGAGCCCTATCAGTCTCTGTTTGTTGTGATGTTTCGATACTTGTATCACTATGTTGCGATTTCCCCATTGTAACAGTAAGAAGAATGGACGGAGGATACAAGGACAAATAGAGGATAAATCTGGTGCCTGCTATGAGAGAGATTTTCTAAAGTATCTGGAATTCTTCTGCTGCTGCATGAGTGGTGTCTGGGACATTGTGAAGACATTACCTTAGGTGCCACTCAAACCCGTGGCCCCCAGATCTGAAGGGAGTAAGCATTGGAGTCCGTGGTGTGTGGCAAACACCTGTGAACCTGCCACCAACACAGATTATAGGACAAAAACAAATCAGTGGGCAAATCTAAGGATAATGTGCGTTGTTACCTAAGAGGGATCCAAAACTATTTAACCCCTTAAAGTGATTGTCCACCATTAAATGTTACTTTATTATAATTCAGTGTGAAAATCTAGTTAGTTTTGTAATTTACTTTCTGTTATAAAAAAAAAGCTTCACTTGAGAGATAATCTCTTTACTTCATGATGATGGTGTGCTCTATAGTCTATGGGGGAGATTTATCAAGACCGGCATGTGATATCCCCCACACTGCCGGAGGAGGCGCAGGCTTCATTATACATCAGGCCTGTCCTCCAGCAGTCCCCTCCGGCTGTCATAGATTCCACTCTTCGTTTATGCTGGAGATATGTTGTAAAAGGAGATAGATATGCTGTCCTCTCCGCCCTCACTGCGCCCCCTTCTTGGAAAGTGGCGAGGGCGGCGTAGAAACACCACTTGTGACTAAATGTTGTTTCGGTGCAAACACAGGGTTTGTGAGTTTTTTTCCACCAGAAAACTGCCGCAGGGAAAACACAAATCTGTATTGTAGCAGCGCGTGTGTCCGCTGTATGTGCGCTATGGATACAATGTAGAGACTTCTGTCTGTAAGTTACCTTGTCTCATCTTCCCTGTGCTAATGTGCAGAACAGTCTGTCTGTCTGTGCTCTCTCTCTCTCTCTGTATATAAAACTTCTCCATCCCTTCCTCTCTCTCTCACTCCAACCTTTCTCTCTCTTTCCATTATCCTCTCTCTTTCTCTTTCTCCTTTGATTGCTCCCTTTGCTTGCTCTCTTCCCCATTTTGTGTCTCTCCTCATATGTCTCTCTCTATCTTCTCTCTGTCTACTTTGCTTTCACTCTCTCCCTCTCCCATGCCACCTCTCTCTTTCTGCCATCGTTGCTCTCTTTCTCTCTCCCTTGCCATCTTTCATTGCTTTCCATCTCTTTCGCACTTCCTCTCCAACCTCCTCTCTCTCTCCCTCTCTTTCTCTCTCTTCGCCCTGTCGCTCTTTCTCTCTCTCTCTCCCTATCACCCACACACCTCTCTCTCACATGTCCTCTCTCTTTCCCTTCTTTTCTTTCACTCTCTCTCAACTTCTCTCTTTCTTTCCCCTACCTCTCTTTACCTCTCATTCTCTTTTGCTCTCTCTCCCTCTCTCTTTCTCTCTCTTTTCGCCCTTTCTCTTTCTCTCTCCCTATCACCCACACACCTCTCTCTTTCTCTTTCTCTTTTGATCGCTCCCTTTGCTTGCTCTCTTCCCCATTTTGTGTCTCTCCTCATATGTCTCTCTCTTTTTCCTCTCTGTCTACTTTGCTTTCACTCTCTCTCTATTTCTGCCATTGTTGCTCTCTTTCTCTCTCCCTTGCCATCTTTCATTGCTTAAAATCTCTTTCGCTTTTCCTCTCCATCCTCCTCTCTCTCTCCCTCTCTCTTTATTTTACTTCACCCTGTCGCTCTTCCTCTCCATCCTCCTGTCTCTCCCTCTCTCTTTCTCTCTCTTCACCCTGCCGCTCTTTCTCTCTCTCTCTCTCTCTCTCTCCCTATCACCCACACACCTCTCTCTCACATGTCCTCTCTTTTTACCTTCTTTTCTTTCACTCTCTCTCAACTTCTCTCTTCCTCTCTCTCTTTCCCCTACCTCTCTTTACCTCTCATTCTCTTTTGCTCTCTCTCTTCCTCGCTTCCCCTGTCCATCTCTTTTGGTCTCCCTTTCACCCTCCCACTCTCTCCTCTGTCTCTTTCCACTCCATCACTTTTGCTCTCCATCTGCTTCTCTTCCTCATCCTCTCCTTTGCTCTCCATCTGCTTCTCTTCCTCATCCTCTCCTTTGCTCTCCATCTGCTTCTCTTCCTCATCCTCTCCTTTGCTCTCCATCCTTCCCTTTCCCTCTATACATTTTTCTCTCTCTCGCTCTCTCTCCCCCATCTCTCACTCATCCTCTCTCACGACCTCTCATCTCTCTCTTCCTCTCCCTCTCCCTCTCTCTCCCTCTCACTCTTCCTCTCCCTCTCTCTCCCTCTCACTCTTCCTCTCTCACGACCTCTCATTCTCTCTCTCCCTCTCCCTCTCCCTATTCCTCTCTCTCTCTCTCCCTCTTCCTCTCTCACGACCTCTCATCTCTCTCTCCCTCTTCCTCTCTCTCCTTCTCCCTATTCCTCTCCCTCTCCCTCTTCCTCTCTCACGACCTCTCATCTCTCTCTCCCTCTTCCTCTCCCTCTCTCTCTTCTCTCTCCGTATTCCTCTCCCTCTCTCTCCCTCTCCCTATTCCTCTACCTCTCTCTGCCTCTATCTCCCTCTCACTCTTCCTCTCTCTCTTTCCCCTACCTCTCTTTACCTCTCATCTCTTTTTCTCTCTCTCTTCCTCGCTTCCCCTGTCCATCTCTTTTGGTCTCCCTTTCACCCTCCCACTCTCTCCTCTGTCTCTCTCTTTCCACTCCATCACTTTTGCTCTCCATCTGCTTCTCTTCCTCATCCTCTCCTTTGCTCTCCATCCTTCCCTTTACCTCCATACATTTTTGTCTCTCTCTCTCTCGCTCTCTCCCGCACCTCTCACTCTTCCTCTCTCACAACCTCTCATCTCTCTCTTCCTCTCCCTCTCTCTCCCTATTCCTCTCCCTCTCTCTCCCTCTCACTCTTCCTCTTTCACCACCTCTCATCTCCCTCTCCCTCTCTCTTCCTCTCCCTCTCTCTCTCTCTCTCACGACCTCTCATTCTTCCTCTCTCACGACCTCTCATCTCCCTCTCCCTCTCTCTTCCTCTCCCTCTCTCACGACCTCTCATCTCTCTCTTCCTCTCCCTCTCTCTCCCTCTCACTCTTCCTCTCCCTTTCTCCCTCTTCCTCTCCCTCTCACTCTTCCTCTCTCACGACCTCTCATCTCTCTCTCCCTCTTCCTCTCCCTCTCCCTCTTTCTCCCTCTTCCTCTCCCTCTCTCTCCCTCTCCCTCTTCCTCTCTCACGGCCTCTCATCTCTCTCCCTCTTCCTCTCCCTCTTCCTCTCCCTCTCTCTCCCTCTTCCTCTCTCACGGCCTCTCATCTCTCTCGCTCTCTCATTGGCTCTGTCTAGTTCCATGTTGCCTCTCATGTTACTGTTCTCCCTTTCTCTCAGACACGAACAGACTTTTCCTGGGACGGAATTAATGTGAGTCCATCATTACCCCTTCCTGTCTCTTCTCTCTCTTCCTCTGCACTCACCGCCTCACTTTCTAATTGCTCAGACTGCCACATTAATAGTAAAGTCACTGCATCTGATAATCCAAAATGTCCATCATACCCAGATAATGCTGAATTAAAGGAACTTTACTGCTTTTAGAGGGCAGAAGCTCTCCACTTCCCCTCAGGCAGTACTCCTCCCCTGACTGCAGGGGGCAGCATTTCATATATAGCTCCACATCTGTCCATGGGTAGTGCCTGGTATTGCATTGAAGTAAATGATGCTAAGTTGCGATACCACACATCCTGTAGACAAGTGTGGCAATTGTGTGTAGCTTTTTCTTTTAGCTGATTGCTGATAGTTTCCTTCTTAGAAACAATTTTTTTTTTATGTCAACCACTAACCCAAAAATTGAACGGTCCATGTTGCTATGGGCTGTATCTTTAATCCTAGAGTATAGCCAACTCCTTACATTACTTGCTCTGTACAGTAAATTAACCAGCACTCTCTGACCCTGGCCCTTTTCTCAGCTATGATTCTTCTTACTGATGGTTTCCATCATCAAAAACATTTTTTTCCCCATAGGCAACATTGATTGTGATGATGACTTGATAACATCTTCTCAGAACTCATGTATGTGTCATCACAATGTCTAGAATGCAAAAGTCAAATTTTTGAGTTAAAGGGGTTGTCCAGGATTAGAGAGCAAGACTGCTTACTTTTAAAAACAGACCCTCTTCAGGTTGTGTGTGGTATTGCAGCTCAGCCTCATTCAATAGGGCTGGGCTGCAATACCAGACATAACCCACGGACAGGCGTGACGCTGTTAATCGAAGGGGGCAGCCATGTTTTTCTTATCCTGGACAACTCCTTTAAGGTGGACATGTGCATTTTTTCTTAAGATCCAAGGATGATGTGATATCATATATAAATGTCTGATCGAGGAGGGCTGACTGCTGGGATCTTCAATGATCACCAGAATGGGGCATCCGGTCCCACCGTTGAGGTCTATGGGACATACTGGAAGCGATCGGTCGGACCTCCACTCATCTGACATCCCAAAGGACATACCATAAATAATTCTCATCTGAAAACCTTATAATAATGACGCTTAGGAGAATCTGCACCATGTCCGCCCGCCATTAGCATGCACACACCCCCTTTACTCTCTATTTCCGCACTTTATCACTTTCTCTCTTTCACTGTCGAGATTTCGTAGACACTCATTGGTCTCTGTAGCAACTGCTCTTGGTTCTGAAGCTGTCTCCTGACTGTCTCTCGATCCTGTCCTGTCTCTCTCAATATGTGCGACTCTCTACTTCCCTGAGTGATTATCTCCTCTCTCTCTTATAATCTGTCTGCCAGCTATCAATGGAAGACACAACCTCGATCCTTCCTCGATTGAAGAGACACTCTAATGCGTATGGAATTGGTGCTCTCGCCAAATCCTCTGTCAAAGGTACTGGATATTCGGAGATGGTCCTGGCCCGGGCCTGGGCCACCCTTCTGTCTAGGCCGTTGAGTCAACATAATAACCCTCTTCCCCTTCTCTCGTACCGCAGGTATCTCTCGATCGATGAAGGATCACGTGACCAAGCCTACAGCGCTTGGCTCAGGACGTGTTGCTCATATGATAGAATGGCAAAGTTGGGCTCAACCCCCGCCTCCGGCCAATAAATGCCCTCAAATGGACAGCGACGCTTACTCCGACTTGAGTGATGGAGAGAAGGAGGCAAGGTTTCTGGCAGGTGCGTATGGTATCAAATATAGTCAGATAATGATGGAAATTTAATGTATAACCCTAAATCTAACAAATGTATTCTTAATTGATTTGTCCAGGAATATAAAAGCATGGGCAGCGAGCACTTGAGGAGCCTGATCGCAGGATGGTAGTGGTAGTGGTTCTGACTATAGGATGTGTCACAGTGGTTTCCCTCAGGTCATTGCTCACTAGGGTTGGTACAGTGAGAGGAGGGTGCCTTTCTTCCCTCGGGGCACTCCCTGTAGTTGGGGCTCTTGCCTGATGGTAGTTGGGGTGCCCATGATATTAGGTGTTTGGATGGCTGCAAGGCAGAAGATGTAGTAGTGCAATGGCCAGGGTATGGTGTGATAGGAGTCAGGAAATCAGGCCAGAGGTAAAAGAATAAATGTCTCTTTTTACTTGACTGCAAAATAGGAGTTGTAGTATGTCCAAAAATAATCTGTACACAGTGCAATTTCTTTCCCAAGATAATATAGTATAGTATGAGGTTAGCAATGTGGCTGATAATAGCACTCTTGGTATGCCGTTTTGCCAAAGTCTCTCTCGCTAGAATCTCTGGCTGGCACTGTAACTGTAATCTGGCAATTATGGGTGTAAAGTCCACTGCAGGATACAGATTTTTAGAGACACGTCTGGCCAGGACATGGTCAAGTGTGAAGGGTGTCTTAACTGTAATCCCTCACAAGCAGCAAAGTCTGTAATAGTTGTAGTCGCAGGTTACCTTGCTGACTTTTGTGGCTTGGCCATGCAGATTGTAAGTTCCTTCTTTCTCTCTTTCTTGCTGTAGCAGAAGCAGTAACTTTCACAGAGATCTGTTAGTCTCTGAATCCTGAGGCCTAAGGCTACTTTCACACTAGCATTTTTGCTGGATCCGGCAGGGCTCAGCAAAAACACTTCCGTTACTCATAATACAGCCATCTGCAGCCACAGATGGCCGCAGCGTTCATTAGAGCACCCTGTGATCTCTTCAAACACCTGATGAAGCGGATGGTTTCCTGACATTTACAGACTTTGCCTTTGTTATATGCAGTTGACTGGATATAATACAGCTGGTGCTTAGGATTGTGCTGTGACTTTTTGCCGTGCTAGAGGCAGACCGAGCTACCCCCCTAAGTTTCTGGTCACAGACATTTATATATAATTTTTGCAGGGGTAAGTTATCATGAGGGGAACTTTTGTAGTCAGACTTTGTTGAGTGTGTACTGCTGTAATTTGTGGCAAATTTATCAAACATCGAATGTTGTGTGATATATTGGATTCATCAGGATATGTCATCAATCTCAGATAGGTGCTCCTACCTCCAGAAGAGGGCTCCCAAAGTGAACGGAGAGCAGCCACGCATGTGCGACCACCCTCCGTTCTCCAATATGGGTGTTCCAAAATTTTCCAGCAGTCCCATTGCAATGATAGAGATTAGGCCATGCATGCACAGTGTGCAATCACTGCCATGGGACTTGGGGCTGTTTTCGGAATTCCCATAACAGTGGATGGAGAGCACTCTGCACATGTGCAGTGTGCTCTACTTCACGTCGGGGGGCCCCATTTCAGAGATAAGAGCGGATCCCAGAGGTGGGACCTGCAACTATGTGATGGGAATACCCCTTCAACACTTTTGTCTACGTACAGTTGTTGTACACTACTGGAGTAAGATTGCGCTTAACCTCCTCTTTCCCACATTCTTTTCGGAAACGGTGAGAGTAACGTAAAATCGCAAACATTTTTACATAAAAATTATAAATCCCCCCTCTGAGCTTTCAAAGCAGGTGGATAAAGCAAATATAAACCATAATATTCCATTATATTATGCGACATTGTTCTACATTATGTTATAGTATATTGTATTATACTATTCTGTATATTGTATTACTTATATTGCATCACATTAGGCTATATTACATTACTATATCTCATGTTCTACTGTTATATAGTATATTCCATGGTTTTATGTTACCTTATGCTGTATTTTATTATAATTGTATTACCTTGCTCTAACTTCTATTATGTAATAGTTTATTCTGTTACACTATTTTAAATTACATTATACCGCATTACAATATTGTTTATAGTATTATACAGTATGTTAGATTGAGCTCTATTGTATTACAATACGTTATACTATATTACATTATGTTTTACTGTATTACACTACTTTACATTCTATTACATTACATTATTACAATTTCATATTGTATACATAAATTAGTTTGTATTACACGACAATATACTATATTATATTACATTTTACCAAATGATATAGTGTAACATTATACTGCCCTATGCTATGAAGTGTTAAATTACATTACCCTCTATTATATTGTAGGCTCTCATCATTAAAACCTCAGTTTGGTTTGTTTTATGATGTTTTGGGCATTGTATTATATTGCATTCTATCACACTGTATTAAGTACATGATATCATATTACGGTGCATTATATAATACTGTATTATATGACATACTGTATTATATATACATTATATCATGCTAACATTGTTATTACAGTACACTGAGAACACTGTGAAGTGACAAGTCTTTACCTTTCAGTATAGCATATAGATTATTTCCGTGCTGCAGAGCGTTCCTCCCTGAGTATGTACATAGGTGCAGCGCTCATTGCAAGTTGTTGTTGCAGATTTTTTCTGCACTCAGCGAAATTTAACACCGAGCAAAGCGAGACGGGGGAGACTAAGTCCATCTCTCTGCAGAAGCTCACACTCAGCAGTCCCATTCTTAGAAAGAGGCTGGACCTCACCGAACTCCTCATACCAGCCATATGGGCTTAACTGCTGGAGAGTGAACATGAAGATGACCTCAGATATTCCAGTTGCAAAGTTTAGATGTCCGTACATGTGAAGGTACATCCACACCGTCGGGTTTCTGCATGAAGTTTTGGAAGTCAAAACCAGTAGGGAATAAAAAAATAAAAAAAAAGATATATGCATTGTATTTTATACTTACCCGTATGATTTTGACTTCCAACACTACATCTGACTGTGCGGCCGTACAGTTAGGGCAAAGACCCCAATGCCGGATGAGCAGTAGATTCCCAATCCAATTAGAAGTAATGAGTACTCATAGAGAAAAACCAACACAGGCATAGAGCTGTGTATCAAGTGTTTGTAAACTTTATTGAAAGAAAGCAGAGGTTAATATAGCGATTTTCTGGATCATTTCCAACTGAAGACATAGTTAAACATTTACATCATTAACTCATTAAAACTACAATCTGAAATGAGCATCTCTTGGCTATAAGCCCATAGCGTCTCCCTAATCCTAAGTGTGGGTGTTAATCACCTACCAGTCTTTCTAGAAATTATAGAAATTCCTTTAGACCAGGTGGTGGGGGCTAGGAGTAACCTTGAGGTTATAGTAGCCTTAGCAAAGAAGTTCACAGTTTATAACATAAGATGGCAGTATGAAGTACAACATGGAGGCTATGGATACAATATGAAATCTCAACCCTCACAGTACCCCTAGATGGAAGTGGCAAAACACGGTAATATTGGCATCATATGCACCATATGTTTTAGTGAATTGCTTCATCCCCAACCTTCCTATGCCAGCAGGTCTGACCTGTCATAGTATTGCAGCACATGCTGCATCTGAAAAAGCGAAACCCTCCAATATTTATTTATTTTACGCACTTATATAGCGCTGATGTATTCTGCAGCGCTTTACAGACATTAGCATCACGCTGTCCCCAATTGGGCTCACAATGTAAGTTCCCTATCAATACGTTTTTTGAATCTAGATAACTGAGGAAACCCACACAAACATGGGGAGAACATGTAAACTCCATGCAGATGTTGTCCTTGGTCAGATTCGAACCTAGGACCCCAGCTGTAACCACTGAGCCACCGTGCTGCCCTGTAGTGCCGGAAGGCTGATAAGGTGATAGAGTGGCCTCCTCTGGATGCATATTATGGACTGACTTATGTGTTTTCCCTGCATAACAGGTTCCAGCTGCTAGAAAAGACTGCTGTCACTTTAGGATGTTGTTGCAGCCATGAAGATTGTTTATTGTTGGTGTTGCTATTTGGTTATTAGTTCTGTTTCACATTGTATTGTGTTATATGGAAGAAGGACCTGTGGTCACATGATCATGCCTGTGCAGGTCCTCAAGTTAGTAATGCTGCTGTGACTGCATTATTTGATGGCTGTGCCTACATTCTATGGGCTCCTTGGAACATCCAGTCTTGCCCTCAAACAGTCCACAGAACCAATATCCACCACTGCAGCAACCCTAAACCTAATCTATACACACAGACCCCTTTGTAATAATGCCACAGCCCTTTACCATAGCTGGATGCACTCAACCCTTACATGATCAGTGGTTCTCCAGTGCATATGGCCATGATCAATCAATATGTAGAGATGGCCTTGCCCCATGACACATCCATCAGGTGGGACAGGACAGCCAATTGAGATGTTTCAGCACATGGACACACCCTCAACCCTATAACAGAACCTGCTCTGGCAGCCATTTTACATTATGTGTTTTGCCAGTGTAGGGAGAGGTTGCATTTTGGAACAGGGACAGTTAGGGACACCAAACACTAGCTAATAGGGCCTCAAAAGTCCTTTTAAGGACTTATATAGGTGTACTATCGATAGTTGTGATATAGAGGGGTGTGATATACTTAAAATATACTTTCTAACAAAGAAATTAGATTATAATGTATTTGTATTGTGCAGCAGTCGTGTGTGGTTCTGCTGCGATACCGCAGCTAGATTGAGGGACAAATGTTATTGGAGTAACTAATTTCAATGGGTGTGATATACCTGTTGCCCCAAAAAACAACTGCTTGAGGGCTGCGATATACCTTCTTCCACAAAATTCAGATTGAGGGGTGCTATATACCTGTTTCCGCCAAATACTGATTGAGGGGTGCTATATACCAGTTTCCACCAAATACTGATTGAGGGGTGCTATAGCTATATACCTTCCACCAAATACTGATTGAGGGGTGCCATATACCTGTTTCTTCCAAATACTGATTGAGGGATGCTATATACCTGTTTCTGCCAAATTCTGATTGAGGGGTGTCATATACCTTCTTCCACTAAATACTGATTGAGGGGTGCTATTGCTATAAACCTTCTTCCACCAAATACTGATTCAGGGCTGCAATATACCTTCTTCCACAAATACTGCTCTTCTCTACGGACTTAAGCAGGGGGTCATTTAGAAAATGACGGGCAGAGGAAGAGCCAGACCGTTCCGCAGGGATATTAGGGGTCGGGCAGGTGCACCAGGCCGGAGCCTAAGTGGGAAGTTGGAGAAGGTGAGTGCGATAACTTCAAAGGGCGCACCAGAGTTGGTTGAGTGGCTCACTTAGCTTTCCGTTTCTGCACCCTCCTCATCTTCTGTTTCAGCACCCTCCTCACTCTCTGCTGTGTGCACCCCCAAAGACACCACCACCATAGCCGCTCTACTCGAGTCACAGGAATTATTTTCCCATCCATTCCCAGACCTTACCGATGTGCAGCCATTCTTGGCATCAGATGAGGAAGAGGAGGTAGCAACGGCCGCCATCCAGCGGTCTGATGACAGTACCCAGATCAGCCCAAGGAGGGTGGTACCCGCTGCCTACTCCAAGATCTCTAATGTCAGTGGTGGTGAAGGTGACAATGAATACGTGTCGATGGACGTCACTTGGGTGCCGACAAGAGAGGAACAGGAGGGGAGTTCAGAGGGAGAGACAGAGCAGCAGATAGGGAGGAGAAGGAGGAGAAGCAGGCAGAACTCGCAGTGCACAGGAGGCAAAAAGCAGACTGCAAATGTATCTGGAGCGAGCCATCCACCATGCAAGCCACATCTGGCGCTCCCAGGACGTCGGCATATGGCTCCGCAGTGTGGGCTTTTTTTAACATAACAGCTGCTGATAATAGTGTTGCCATTTGCAGCCTGTGCTGTCAAACGCATAAGTCGTGGTAAGCCCGACACTCACCTAGGGACGACTGCCTTAAGAAGGCACCTGGTCTCCCATCACCGAGCCATCATGGGATAGGCATAAGGCTATCCTTCATATAAGATAGGGCCAGGGACTATTAATACTAATAATAGGATTCAGATATATTGGGCAGACTAGATGGGCCAAATGGTTCTTATCTGCCGACACATTCTATGTTTCTATGTTTCTATGAGCCCAATGGGAGCAACACCGTCACAGCCACACTCCTGGTGCTCCACGTCCTGCCTCTTCTCCTTCTCTTCTCTCCTTCCACTCCACCTTCCACCGTGCCGTCATCGTGTTCATCTAGCACAAGGCAGGCTTCTGTGGCCCAAATGTTCGATTATAAAAAAATGATGACACTAGATAACCCTCTTGCCCAACGGCTGACCGCCGGTTGTCGGAACTGCTAGCCCGCCAACTACTGCCATATAAATTAGTGGACTCGGAGGCCTTTAGAAAATTTGTGCCCATTGGCACACCACAATAGAAGGTCCCCAGAAGAAAATATTTCTCCCAGAAGGGCATCCCAGAGCTATATGGCCATGTTCAGCGGCAAGTGAATATATCTTTGGCACACAGTGTCGGTGCCAAGATGCATCTGACCACAGACACGTGGTCTAGCAAACATGGGCAGGGAAGGTACATAACTTTTACTGCCCACTGGGTGAACCTTCTGCCGGCCGTCAAGCATTTAACCCGTTGCACCCGTGTGGATTTTGTGCTACCACCAAGGATTGCATACAGGCTTGCCTCTTCTTCTCCTCCTCCTCCTCTATCCTCCATCTCCTCATTTTCCACTGCTACCGCCTCTTCCACTGCACCCCCCAAGCTCCCCAGAACCTATTCGACGTGCCAGGTGAGACGTTGCCATGCTGTGCTGCAGCTGTTGTACCTGGAAGCCAAGAGCCACACCAGTCCTGCACTACTTTCAGCTCTGTGGTTACAGGCCAATCAGTGGCTAACCCCGCTCAATTTGACAGTTGGTAAAGTGGTGTGCGACAACGGTGCCAATTTGCTGAGCGCACTGAAACAGGGCAGAATGACACCCGTGCTGTGCATGGCACACGTCCTGAACTTAGTCGTGCAGGGATTTGTTAACAAATACCCCGGGTCCAGGACGTCTTGCGGCAGGCCAGGAAAATCTCTAGCCATTTTAGAAGATCTTACATGGCCATAGCTCGCCTTGCTGACGTTCAGCGGCGACACCACTTGCCCGTCAGACGTCTGATTTGTGACTGCCCGACGCGCTGGCACTCCACCATGTACAGTACAGACCAAAAGTTTGGACACACCTTCTCATTCAAAGAGTTTTCTTTATTTTCATGACTATGAAGGCATCAAAACTATGAATTAACACATGTGGAATTATATACATAACAAACAAGTGTGAAACAACTGAAAATATGTCATATTCTAGGTTCTTCAAAGTAGCCACCTTTTGCTTTGATTACTGCTTTGCACACTCTTGGCATTCTCTTGATGAGCTTCAAGGGGTAGTCCCCTGAAATGGTCTTCCAACAGTCTTGAAGGAGTTCCCAGAGATGCTTAGCACTTGTTGGCCCTTTTGCCTTCACTCTGCGGTCCAGCTCACCCCAAACCATCTCGATTGGGTTCAGGTCCGGTGACTGTGGAGGCCAGGTCATCTGGCGCAGCACTCCATCACTCTCCTTCATGGTCAAATAGCCCTTACTTTCAAAGTTTTCCCAATTTTTCGGCTGACTGACTGACCTTCATTTCTTAAAGTAATGATTGCCACTCGTTTTTCTTTACTGCTGCTTTTTTCTTGCCATAATACAAATTCTAACAGTCTATTCAGTAGGACTATCAGCTGTGTATCTACCTGACTTCTCCTCAACGCCACTGATGGTCCCAACCCCATTTATAAGGCAAGAAATTCCACTTATTAAACCTGTAAGAAGTGGCCAAAGGAGGAAAAAGGCGCTCATAGGGTGAGTAGGTTCAGAACAAGCTTCCAAATACAGGAAGAGTGGTACTGCTCACCTGTTGTTGTTGCACCTAATGTTCGGTGCAACTATACTGGAGGCGAGTAGGAGTGGTTTAGGTGTTGCTGGTTGGTGCTGCCGGTTACGTCCGTGTTCACCTTTGGCGGGGGCCAGGCTGCCGTCCGGGTCAGTGTATGAAGTATCTATCCACTGGACTCTGGGGTCGAGTGGAGGGTGGACCATAGGCGCAAAACACAACCAGAGTTTGTTTCAAACCAATAGGTTTTTTTAATTGTTTTAGTTATCGTGACAACGCGTTTCGGGGTACTGTGGACCCCTTTTTCAAGTCTAAAAAACATGTACATACAAATTATATAAAAAGGGATAATAGTAATAATAATAGTAGTAATAATAGTATGGCCGTCAAGCTCAGATTTGGATGTAGATATAAATGGATGAATGGATACATATATACGTGAATACCATGATGTCAATAAAAAAATATATATAATATAATAGTAATAAAAAACATAATTATAAACATGAACAACTATCAATTGTAGAATATTAAATTAAAAATGTAGACATATATATATACATATATATACACACACACACACACACACATAAATAAGAGAGGCGCCAGTTGGTTACGTGGCTGATAATAAATAGCTGGTGATGAATGGCTATTTGTAGGGCGCATGTAGAATTAAACAATCTTGATATAGATATGCGATAGAGGTTTGAGCCGTTAAATATTTAATTTAATGGTAAAAATGCCCATACGATTAGTCAATAACGACGCAGGATCGGAGGTGCATTATTGTTAAGGTATCACTTATGTAAGTTTAAGCTGGGGGTCAGTTTACCTGTGCAGGAAATGGTTCCTGCATTATTGTTACAGCGTCACTTATGTAGGTTTTAGCTGAGGGTCAATGGACCTATACGGTGGTTACATCATATTTTGAAAAACAAGGGCATAATGTGCTATTGGGTGGTGGTATAAGGACTGAGGGCGAAAGGCATGATAAGGTGTATAGAAGAGGAAATGGTGAGGGGAAGGAAGAGAGAAGAGTGGCACCGGAGTACATACCTGTGAAAATGCTGCTGATAGAAATTGCGCTGCTCCCAGCTTCTGGCACGTGCGGCGTCCAGATGCTGTGTGCTGGGAGCGCGCGCTGGGCCGGCAATGAGGAAGCGAAGTGGCCGGGGACAGAGCTGGCTGGGTGGTTTGAACGCCCTAAGTGGGCGGAGCTATTGGCAACGCAAATGCCACGAGTGGGCGGAGCTTAATGAATGTGTGGAGCCTAGTGCCGCGATGCAATGCAGTGCAGATGTGCAAGGGGATTGTGGTGGGCGGAACTTTTGATGAGATGAGGGGGGAACAGTGTGACGCGGTGGGGGTAGAGGGCGAGAGTAGGGGGCTTGAGGAGAAGGGACGGTGGCATAATGAAGATGGGCTGGAACGATGTGTGTGAGGGGGTGGGGCCATGAGGAAGCTAGGGATGAAAGGAATGATTGCAGGATGATACTGAGAGTGGTGATGGGGGTGCAACTATGCTAAGGGTGAATGACATGATTGGAGATGGGCGGGACAGGATCTGCGAGGGGGTGGGACCATGATGATGGTGGGGAAGCAGGGGAATAAGTGCAGGGTGATGCTTGGTGTGTTTATATGTGTGTGTGTGTGTGTATATACAGTACAGACCAAAAGTTTGGACACACCTTATCATTCACAGAGTTTTCTTTATTTTCATGACTATGAAGGCATCAAAACTATGAATTAACACATGTGGAATTATATACATAACAAACAAGTGTGAAACAACTGAAAATATGTCATATTCTAGGTTCTTCAAAGTAGCCACCTTTTGCTTTGATTACTGCTTTGCACACTCTTGGCATTCTCTTGATGAGCTTCAAGAGGTAGTCCCCTGAAATGGTCTTCCAACAGTCTTGAAGGAGTTCCCAGAGATGCTTAGCACTTGTTGGCCCTTTTGCCTTCACTCTGCGGTCCAGCTCACCCCAAACCATCTCGATTGGGTTCAGGTCCGGTGACTGTGGAGGCCAGGTCATCTGGCGCAGCACCCCATCACTCTCCTTCATGGTCAAATAGCCCTTACTTTCAAAGTTTTCCCAATTTTTCGGCTGACTGATGGACCTTCATTTCTTAAAGTAATGATGGCCACTCGTTTTTCTTTACTTAGCTGCTTTTTTCTTGCCATAATACCAATTCTAACAGTCTATTCAGTAGGACTATCAGCTGTGTATCCACCTGACTTCTTCTCAACGCAACTGATGGTCCCAACCCCATTTATAAGGCAAGAAATCCCACTTATTAAACCTGACAGGGCACACCTGTGAAGTGAAAACCATTTCAGGGGACTACCTCTTGAAGCTCATCAAGAGAATGCCAAGCGTGTGCAAAGCAGTAATCAAAGCAAAAGGTGGCTACTTTGAAGAACCTAGAATATGACATATTTTCAGTTGTTTCACACTTGTTTGTTATGTATATAATTCCACATGTGTTAATTCATAGTTTTGATGTCTTCGGTGTGAATCTACAATTTTCATAGTCATGAAAATAAAGAAAACTCTTTGAATGAGAAGGTGTGTCCAAACTTTTGGTCTGTACTGTATATGTATATATATGTTTACATTTTTAATTTAATATTCTACAATTGATAGTTGTTCATGTTTATAATTATGTTTTTTATTACTATTATATATTTTTTTTATTGACATCATGGTATTCACGTATATATGTATCCATTCATCCATTTATATCTACATCCAAATCTAAGCTTGACGGCCATACTATTATTACTACTATTATTATTACTATTATCCCTTTTTATATAATTTGTATGTACATGTTTTTTAGACTTGAAAAAGGGGTCCACAGTACCCCGAAACGCGTTGTCACGATAACAAAAACAATTAAAAAAACCTATTGGTTTGAAACAAACTCTGGCTGTGTTTTGCGCCTATGGTCCACCCTCCACTCGACCCCAGAGTCCAGTGGATAGATACTTCATACTTATTAAACCTGACAGGGCACACCTGTGAAGTGAAAACCATTTCAGGGGACTACCTCTTGAAGCTCATCAAGAGAATGCCAAGAGTGTGCAAAGCAGTAATCAAAGCAAAAGGTGGCTACTTTGAAGAACCTAGAATATGACATATTTTCAGTTGTTTCACACTTGTTTGTTATGTATATAATTCCACATGTGTTAATTCATAGTTTTGATGCCTTCATAGTCATGAAAATAAAGAAAACTCTTTGAATGAGAAGGTGTGTCCAAACTTTTGGTCTGTACTGTATATGCTTGATAGGCTGCTCCAGCAGAAACGTGCCGTTAACGACTACTTGTACGAACTCTGCGGCAGGACAGGTTCTGGGAGCTTGGTTTTTTTTCACCACGCCAGTGGCTGCTCATGCGCGACCCATGCAGACTTCTGCGGTTATTTGATGAGATCACCAAACTGGTTAGTCGCAGCCAGGGTGCCATCAGTGACATCGTAGCTTACAGTACACCTTCTTTCTGGAACGTGCATTGCGTCGTGTCATTGATCAAGCCGTCGAGGAGCAGGAGCTGGAAGATGAGGAAGTCGCAATGCTGAATGAATTCCCAGGGGAGGCTACTCCATCTGAGACAATTCAGCAGGATTCTGAAGAGGAGTCAGAGGAGGATGGTGCCTGGGGGGAGGAGGAGGAGCAAGAAGAGGAGGCTTTAAACTTTTCCGGGATCCCTGGTGTTGTCCGTGACTGGGCGGAGGAGACCAAGGACGACATTCTCCTGGGCGATGAGCAGAAGCCAGGGCGCTCCACCGCTTCTAATTTAGTGCAAATGGGGGCCTTCGTGCTCCAGTGTTTGAAGAGGGACTTCTGTATAAAAAGCATAAAGGTCAAGGACCTGTACTGGGTGGCAACGTACTTAGACCCCCGATACAAACACAAAATGGCGGACTTGTTACCAGCATCACAGAATGCAGCATTTCCAGGCCTTGCTGCAAGAGATGCTGCATTCTGCTGTTGCGGGCACTGGCAGAGGAATTTCCACCCACAGCGAAACAGGTGCGGGTACCAATCCTACAGCGCCTGCAAGAAGAGGGCGGTTTGAAGATGTGTTGCTCACTTCGGATATGAGAACGTTCTTGCAGCCAACCCATTGACAGCTGCCCTCCGGATCCAGCCTCAGGGAACGCCTAGCCTGACAGGTGTCTGACTACATCGGGTTAATAGCCAATGTGGACGCTCTGAGAAGCGAGGAACCCTTGGACTACTGGGTGTGCAGGCTTGACCTGTGGCCAGAGCTGGCCCAATTTGCCATGGAACTCTTGGCTTGCCCCTCTTCCAGTGTCCTGTCCGAAAGGACGTTCAGCGCAGCAGGGGGGATCGTGACCGATAAGCGCACTCGCCTAGCTCACGACAGTGTGGATTACCTCACATTTTTAAAAAGGAATGAGGCATGGATCTCGGAGGAATTCAACACCTGTGATGACCACGTGGTCCTTGCCTTATGTATATTCAACGGCATAAAAGGACTTTTATGTCAGGTGAATGCCTAATTTTTGGGGTCTGTACTGGCCGTCAGTTACATATTTATCCTGTGACCGCCTAATGTACCTCCAGGCACAGGATCCAAAGTTCTTTGCTGTCAGGTGAATGCCTATGGCCTATTGCAGACTTGTATGGGAAAGCTGTGGGTTAAACTCAGGCATTATATGCCATCACCATCACACCGGACCATAATGTGAGTCTCCACTCCTACAGGCATAACTATAAGGGGTGCCGAGTCAGCAGGTGCACCCAAACCCCAGTGCCTGCTGGGCTCTTAGTCCCATTTGAGATATCGCATATGATATGTGGGGGCCCAGTTCCAGATTTTGCAGACCTGATCTTGCAGAAGTCTATCGCCAATGGTGAGTTGCATTTTCAGGAAGTCTCCATCATTAATATCCATTACATTTTGTGACATGTATTTTCCTTGCGGCACGTCACTAAGTCCGGAGTTTCCAGATTCTCTTCTCGCTGCAGATCAAGAGGCTACAACATTGCAAAGTGAATTAAATTCCACCTACAGAAAGTTGCAATCAGCAAAGGATTAATTTTCCCTCCTGGAACAATCCGTCTGCTGACCAGGGCAGCAATTAGGGGCATTAATTGGTGCTTTGGATGTATATTTCAGTGTATTGTACTTGTGCAGATGGACAGTTCTGGGGGGACAAGGGGCAGGGGATTTGGTTTTATAAGGTCCAAAGTACTGAAAAGACACCCGCCGGGGCTGTGATTGCTCTGTTTTATTGTATATCATACATTGAGCAGGGCGACTTGAGGACATGCAGTCCGAGCGATAATAGGAACCCAGCAGAACATGGACCATGAGTGTGAATGTCCATGACTATAACATATATATAAAATGTTATATAATGATATAGTATATTTAAATGAACTGCCATTCTGCATCTAAAGACAAAAATACTTACAATATACTGCTGTCACCATTACTTAGTTGCCCCCCATATTTACAATGCAAGCAGCTGAATGTGGGGGAATGTGATCTGATTGACGCCTTCACTTTCAGGTTCTGTTGATGCCACAGTCCTGTGTTGGGAAATAAAGGCACACAGCCGAAAGCACTACATACGTTGGTTTTGATTTGTGTATGTGCTGGCATGTGTTCACAGCTTATATCTGTGTGCAGCAGAATACACAGATGACATTTTGTAGTGTTTTAGGCTGTGTTCAGGGATATCCTAACACAGCGCTATGGCATAGCAGGACCTGAACCCAGAGCAGACACAACAGCGGCAATGCCTATGAAACTCTAATCCCGCATGCATTTATTACCCTCAAATAAACTGCCAGATATGGCATATGAAAATATGCAATCCACTAGAAGTGTATATTCAGGTACAGGCTGTGTTCAGTTCTCTCCTGGCTCAGCGTGTGGCATAACAGGACCTGATGCCAGACCGCACACAACATCAGCAATGTCTATGAAACTCTAATACATTTATTACTTTCCAACAACAATCAGATGTGGCATTACATATAATGTGCAATCAATTTGAAGTGTATATTCAGGTACAGGCTGTGTTCAGTTCTCTCCCGGCATAGGACCTGATGCCAGTCTCCCAGACCACACACAACAGTAGCAAATGTCTATGAAATTCTAATCATACATTTATTACTTTCCAACAACTAGATGTGGCATTATATATAATGTGCAATAAATTTGAAGTGTATATTCAGCTACAGGCTGTGTTCAGTTCTCTCCTGGCAGAGCACTGTGGCATAACAGGACCTGATGCCAGACCACACACAACAGCAGCAATGTCTATGAAATCCTAATCAGACATGTATTACTTTCAGATAAACAACCATATGTGGCATAATACACAAACCGGATTCCAAAAAAGTTGGGACACTATACAAATCGTGAATAAAAACTGAATGCAATGATGTGGAGGTGCCAACTTCTAATATTTTATTCAGAATAGAACATAAATCACGGAACAAAAGTTTAAACTGAGAAAATGTACCATTTTAAGGGAAAAATATGTTGAATCAGAATTTCATGGTGTCAACAAATCCCAAAAAAGTTGGGACAAGGCCATTTTCACCACTGTGTGGCATCTCCCCTTCTTCTTACAACACTCAACAGACGTCTGGGGACCGAGGAGACCAGTTTCTCAAGTTTAGAAATAGGAATGCTCTCCCATTCTTGTCTAATACAGGCCTCTAACTGTTCAATCGTCTTGGGCCTTCTTTGTTGCACCTTCCTCTTTATGATGCGCCAAATGTTCTCTATAGGTGAAAGATCTGGACTGCAGACTGGCCATTTCAGTACCCGGATCCTTCTCCTACGCAGCCATGATGTTGTGATTGATGCAGAATGTGGTCTGGCATTATCTTGTTGAAAAATGCGGGGTCTTCCCTGAAAGAGATGACGTCTGGATGGGAGCATATGTTGTTCTAGAACCTGAATATATTTTTCTGCATTGATGGTGCCTTTCCAGACATGCAAGCTGCCCATGCCACACGCACTCATGCAACCCCATACCATCAGAGATGCAGGCTTCTGAACTGAGCGTTGATAACAACTTGGGTTGTCCTTGTCCTCTTTGGTCCGGATGACATGGTGTCCCAGATTTCCAAAAAGAACTTCGAATCGTGACTCGTCTGACCACAGAACAGTCTTCCATTTTGCCACACTCCATTTTAAATGATCCCTGGCCCAGTGAAAACGCCTGAGCTTGTGGATCTTGCTTAGAAATGGCTTCTTCTTTGCACTGTAGAGTTTCAGCTGGCAACGGCGGATGGCACGGTGGATTGTGTTCACTGACAATGGTTTCTGGAAGTATTCCTGAGCCCATTCTGTGATTTCCTTTACAGTAGCATTCCTGTTTGTGGTGCAGTGTCGTTTAAGGGCCCGGAGATCACGGGCATCCAGTATGGTTTTACGGCCTTGACCCTTACGCACAGAGATTGTTCCAGATTCTCTGAATCTTCGGATGATGTTATGCACAGTTGATGATGATAGATGCAAAGTCTTTGCAATTTTTCGCTGGGTAACACCTTTCTGATATTGCTCCACTATCTTTCTGCGCAACATTGTGGGAATTGGTGATCCTCTACCCATCTTGGCTTCTGAGAGACACTGCCACTCTGAGAAGCTCTTTTTATACCCAATCATGTTGCCAATTGACCTAATTAGTGTTAATTGGTCTTCCAGCTCTTCGTTATGCTCAAATTTACTTTTTCCAGCCTCTTATTGCTACTTGTCCCAACTTTTTGGGGATTTGTTGACACCGTGAAAATTGGAATCAACGTATTTTTCCTTTAAAATGATACATTTACTCGGATTAAACGTTTGATCTGTCATCTACGTTCTATTACAAATAAAATATTGACATTTGCCATCTCCACATCATTGCATTCAGTTTTTATTCACAATTTGTTTAGTGTCCCAACTGTTTTGGAATCCGGTTTGTATAATGTGCAATCGATTTGAAGTGTATATTCATGTACAGGCTGTGTTTAGTTCTCTCCCTGCACAGGACCTGATACCAGTCCAAACACAACAGCAGCAATGTCTATGAAATCCTAGTTGTGCATGTATTACCCTCAGATAAAGAGACAGACGTGGCATTATATATATACTGTGCAATCCACTTGAAGTGTATATTTAGGTACAGGCTGTGTTCTCCCTCCACAGCACTGTGGCGTAACAGGACCTGATGCCAGACCACACACAACAGCAGCAATGCCTATGAAATCCTAATCAAACATTTATTACCCTCTGATCAAAAAACGTATGTGACATTACATAATCTGCATTCCCCTCAAAGTGTATATTTAGGTACAGGCTGTGTTCAGTTCTCTCCCGACAGGGGACTTGATGCCAGACCACACACAACAGCAGCAATGCCTATATAATCCTAATCAGACATTTATTACCCTCTGATCAAAAACCGTATGTGACATTACATAATCTGCAATCCCCTCAAAGTGTATATTCAGGTACAGGCTGTGTTCAGTTCTCCTGCCACACCACTGTGGCTCTACGGTATTCCCAGTCTCCACAATGGAAAAAGCTTTCGGTTTCCTGACTTCTTAGTCCTGCAGGCTTTTGCTGCTGTTCCATGCATTTCATTTCATGTTTCTTTTTTTCCCTCAAGGTGTTATGCAGCAATTTGCTATTTCTGAGGCAACGCTAATGGCCTGGTCATCTATGGATGGAGAAGAAGAAAGCGTCAATTCCAACCAGGAAAGACAAAGTGAAACTTATCAGGAGTTGCTGGAGAACCAGGGTAAAAGTCTACATTTTCCATTTATAGGATTCAGGAGAATCCAGAGCAGTGACCCGAAAGCCAGATATGATATTACTGGGAGACATGGGAAGAGGGTTGGCAAAATTTTTGCTAAAATAGGCAGCTTGCTCAGGCCTGATGCCCTGTCAATTCTGGATCAGGCACGGAATTTTGTGACCTAAATTAACTGACAATTGTAAGACAGTCCTTTGGATGGAAGGGAAAGGAGCCAAACAGAAATTAGAAAAAAGTTCCAAAAACAAAAGCACAAATAACAGCACCATGCAGTCTCCAAATAATACTACCGTACAATACCCAAAAGTAGAGGTAAAGTATATAGTGGTCCAATAAATATGCAATACAGTTCACAAACATTTTAAGGTCCCAGCCAAGCATTAGAGAAGGGTAGTTCAACTGCTGTGGACCATCTTGAGGATGGTGAGGGAGACTTTGGGACAACCCTGATTTTTGAAACTATAAAGCATAGGGTTTTTTCTTAATATTGGTTTGAGGAGGGCAAAACTCTGAAGGGGTTAGAGTGAATTAGGATGTCCTCGTGTTATTATGAGCTGGTAAAGTGAAAGCAGACTGATATCCATGTTTAATGTCTTCTTTATGTCTTCCCTGTCCTGTCCTTCTATGTTTCCTATGAATTTTCTCCTCTCATGTATAGACAACCTTGCACAGACACACTCTGACTGCTGGCCACATTCATACGTGTCACAAGGACTCTATTGCCTGGGCTCCTCTGAAGCATGGGCCAGCAGTGAGCAGTCGCTGACAGTATCCCCAGCACCAACAGGGTTTCTAACCACAAATCCTGGACCTGAGTTTGAAGAAAGACAGCTTGAAAACATCTGTGAGATTGCCCCCCAGTTACTGCACTCTAAAATTTCCCCTTCAGAAGATGACGATGTCGTTTGCCATGACTTGCAGTCTCTTTCTCCGCCGCGTGAGGAATACGAGAGCCCTCCACACAGCCGGAAGGTATCAGATGTTGCAACATCAGGGGTGCAGTCTGGAGAGGAAGAAGAGGAAAGAGAAGTGGAAAACTGAGTCACTGATCTAGAAGAAGCAAATGATTGAGAGCATGGCCGTGTGAGAGACTGATAGTGTAAGCTGGCTTCTGGGTCGGGTCATTTATCAACACTCCCCTAAGCTGAACGGCAGCTAGGAGGAGCATATAGTCCGCCAGGACAATAAGAACTTGCTGCTGCTTCTTCCAACCTTTTTGCACTCAGTTACATGAAATGCACCCAGTCTGTATTGCAACACCTCAGGCTGTCAACATCATTTTGATACATGTTACCTATGTCCCCTTCCTACAAATTTTTCAGACCAATATCCTGTATACCCATAATTTTAGATTTTCCTACCCTTAAATTGACTAAGTCTAAGGTGGTTTTATGCTGTCCTAGTACCATTCAGAGCAATTTGCACAATGGGCCACCCCATTTTTTACTTTTTGGAACTATTTTCCCTATTTTCCTTCCATAATCATTTTTTAAAATATTTGCACCTATAAAATCCTAATTATGCAATTATTAGCCAGATGTGGCCATACGTAGTCCACAATCGCCTCAGTGTGTAGTCAGATTTAGGCTGTGTTCAGTGATCTCCCAACATGACAGGACATGTAATTAAGTCACCGCTACCTTATTTACTTATGCTTCTTCATACGGGAACCATGGTCTCCACTATCTTCATATAACATCCTAATAATGTAATTAGCTAACAGCCTGAGGTGCCCATATGTAGTCCATAGTACCCTTCAGAGCAATATAGGCTCCACATATGCACAATGGGGAAGTTTTTGTAACTCTTTTGGGCTTGAAATGTACGTATGAGGAGCAAAACAACAGCATCATACCTAACGAAGGAAAAACTCCAAATGCTTTCAAAGGGATCCCTTTCTCAAATGATGTTTTTTTCTTGCTCCGGGATCCATTGGGTTAAGGCTGTCGCATTAATCCATGGATTTTCCCAAAAAAAGTACTTTTTCATGCTTAAATAAGATGATGGCACTTTACTGCCCTCTTTAGGCAGCAAATTGATTTGATAAATGACCCGCACCCCAAGAGAATGTGAAACGCAGGACATCAAGGATTAAAAAAACAGCAACTTAAATGTGTAAAAAGAGATACAGGCTGTCTGTCTGCCCTACCACCACTGCAAAAATGTCTTCCCATGTTGTCCAAGAGCTGAGGACCACCTTCCATCCCTCCCCCCCCCCCATAGTAATCTGTGATAAACAAGTCAAAGATACAAAGAAGTTCCTATTGTGCCCTCTCCCGAAGTTTGCATATCTCACAGAGAGACAGTCTGAGTTGGTGGAAAGACTGCTCGGTTTGGGGAGGTCTCGCATGCCTTAAAGTGACCTCCTTAAAACATCCTTAAAATCATTGCCAAAACCCCAAAAACTTATATCTGCATTCCTGCCAAAGACCCCAGAGCATTGCTTCAATAACCCTATTCCCTGCCAAAATTCATAGGGCATTGTACTTCATCGTCTTGCCAACTATTCCCATGGCAACTTTAAAAAATATACATAATGGGCATTTTACTGCATCCATGTTTTTTAAATGTATTTGTCTCATTTTCTGTCTTGATGGCAAAATTCATTTACAGAATTGGGTCATTAAACCCATATTTGCTGAGCATTGCTCTGATGACACACTTCTGGAAAGACTGCTTACAGTTTACTAATGTATTCTCCCTTGTGGCAAAGATCTGCAGAGCATCCTGGCACTAGCCTCTTGTCCTTGACCCAGGAACCCATCTTATAATGATACTTCTAAGTTTACTCATTGTAATAGCCTTTTTACCCTTGTTCTTTGTATAGCTGCAGGTATAACCTGTGGTGGCTTCATCATAGGGACAATTGTACCGGTAGTTTTTAAATCAATTGGTTGTCCTCATTATTGATTGTCTGCCCATACAGGTTGTATTGGGCTCTTAACTTTTGGTCTACAGACAGTGGTTGTGGTGCCTTCTTTGCCTTTGATCTATACAAACAGTTCTTGTGGTCTACCAGTAAAGTTTAGTTGTCCTGTTTACCTACAGTCCAAAGACGTAGACTGTGGTTGTACCTTTGCCTGCAGATATAGGATGTAGTCACCTCTTAACCATGACTCAACAGTCTCATAATTTTTAGACACAGATTTCAGGGACCTTTTTTGCTTTTGTCAAAAATGTTTTGTAAAGGTGACAAAAACAAAGGTGGGGATCACCTACTTTTCTGTAATTGCAGGTTAAATTTTAGTTGACCTCTTTATCTACAGTCTACGTATACAGATTGGGTGGCTTCTTCAGTCCACAGATTCAGGTTTAGGTCACCTCTTTAACTTAAGTCTACATATACAGGTTGGGATGTCCTATTTAGCTTCAGTCTACAGACAAAGGTTGAGGTGACCTATTAATCTTCTGTCCACAGTTTCAGGTATTGAGTGACCTCTTTATCTTCTGTCTACAGATACAGGTTAGGGAAACCTCCTGTTTTTAAGTCTGAAGACAAACATTGGGTTAACCTCTTCTTTTTCAGTATAAGGATACAGATTGAGGTGACTTCTTTATTTTCTGTCTAGAGATACAGGTTGTGGTGTCCTCTTTATTTTCAATCTAAAAAGGTTGGGGGACCTCTTTTTAAGTCTTAAGATGCAAGTTGCAGTGGCCGCTTTATCTTTTGTTTACAGATTCAGGTTGAGGTGTACGCTTTATTTTCTGTCAACAGATTCAGTTTGGGGAGGGGAACCTCTTTATATTCTGCCTACAGATACATCTTTGTGGTGACCTACAGATACCTACAGATACAGGTTGGGGTGACCTCTTTATCTTCAGTCTAGAAAGATGGGTGACCTCTTCATCTTCTATCTACAGACCAGGTTAGGGTGGTCACTTCCTTTTTCAGTCTGCACACAATGGTTGGGGTGATCGCTTTATCTTCTGCTTACAGATAACAGTTGGGGAAACATCTTTTTCAGTCTATAGATACAGGTTAGGGGGACCTCTTTTTCTTCAGTCTACAAAGGTGGGGTGACCTCTTTATCTTCTGTCTACAGACACAGGTTAGGGTGACCTCTTCTTTCTCAGTCTACAGACAAAGGTTGGGGTGACCGCCTTATCTTCTGTCTACAGATACAAGTTGAGGTGCTCCTTTAATTTTTTAGTCTACAGATACAGGTTGGGTTTATCTAGCTTTATCTATACAGTACTGGAGATATGAGCATGAATGTTTTTGAGTCATCAGACAAGCCAGACATCGTCCTTGAAACTTAATGACTGATAAAAGGCACATGGATCTGTATAACTATTTACTCATCCTGAGCAATCTTCTATGAAGTTTTAAGTCTTGTGCAAAATGTTGGCCTTTAATGTCTGTGTAGTTGAGGTTATCGTATGTCCCTCTGTCAAGACTGTGGCCTTCATATGTCTGTACATTTTATGACCCAAGTTACTTCCTTGCAAAGTTTTAACGTCCAGCAATATGTCTGTGTCTGTATAAAAATTTTTTTTTAAAGTAACTAAATGTCCGATAATTTAAAAACATTGAACATTTGTACAGCAATGTTTTGGATTTCTATCTATAAAACATGGTAGTGAATGATTTTACTATGTTTTTCCTTACTTTTGTTTTCTTTCTCCTAAGGGAATTTGTGTGTGGGGGAAGTAACTGTTATCTTAAACTTTCAATTAAAGGGGTCATCCAGTTTAGACAACCCATTTCCTAATACCAAATAACCCATTCTCAGTTAATAAAGGAGGGCCCCCCATTTGGGATCCTTATCTATTAGTGGGGAGCAGAAAATCCTAGCAGCTCTTGGAGGACCCACCGTGTCCAAGCATTACACTGACCTCCCATTCATTTCAGTGAGGACTGTGTAATGTGATTTATGGTCCAGCAGTAGGACACTATATAATGAGCTAATTTTTAAGGGACTCTTCTAACTATGGCGGAGAAGCCCTTTAAATAGGCCGAAACATGATCACACTAGACAAGAAGAGAATTAAATACTGTAGAAATCTGGACATTGTCCTTAGTAACTAAGCAGAATCCAACAAAAATCCTACATCATTTCTATATAAACACTGTAAATTTCCAGTGTAAATTTTTATCATGCATATTTTACATTTTGATTTACATTTTTCACACCCAATAAAGTGAAGACAACTAAATATATATATATATATATATATATATATATATTATAAATTGCACTTTTGCCATTATTCAGTGTGATGTTTTCCATTAGAAGACAATCTATATGGAAACCACCTTGACACTCACAATCCGTAGAATAATCCTTTGTATATATGGACACACTGATAGTTGTAGTTGATCCTCACTAATTTCCTATACATTAAAGGGACACTAAACCCTAAAAAAAACATAATAACACAAATACATTTAGTTCATAATTCACACACAGCTATATGTACACGGTCATACACAGTTTCAGAGAGATCTTGCAGACAAAAAAACGTTCCCCTTCCCCCAGTCCACTCCATCTTCAGAACAGCACATGCCCAACATTTACCAACGTCTGGATCACCTCACCTAGTGTGGCACTAAACACCCAGACATCAGTAACATTTCTGTGTTACACTGTGCCCCTGTCCATACTGGATCTTTGGCATAAATCCCTCAGAGCAGTGATGGCTAACCTCCGGCACTCCAGCTGTGGTGAAACTATAACGCCCAGCATGCTCCATTAATTTCTATGGGGTTCTGAGAACAGCCAAGCGAGTGTACATCTTGGGAGTCATAGTTGTGCCACCACTGGAGTACCGTAGATTAGCCATCACAGCCTCAGAGCGTTCTCTAGCGATACCCATTAGGGGCTGTTCACATCACTTTACTGCAGTCTATTACAGTTCCACATGGTTGTAACTCAGCTTTCTTGGGACTCTGAAAGGTAAATCTGTCTAGCTATGGCACTATTTAGGAATGGGACTTGGGATTTATCTTGGTAGATTTAGTATTCTTCAGTCTATTACAGTGCCACATGGTTTTAATTGAGCTTTTCCTGGAACATGAAAGGTAAATTTGTCTAGCTATGGCACTATTTAGGAATGGGACTTGGGATTTATCTTGGTAAATTTAGTATTCTTCAGTCTATTACAGTGCCACATGGTTTTAATTGAGCTTTTCCTGGAACACGAAAGGTAAATCTGCCTAGCTGTAGCACTATTTGGGAGTGAGGGGAAGGATCTATTTTGGTAGACTTAGTATTTAGCAGTCCTTATTATAGCTCCACATAAAGTGTTACCCAACTTTCCCAGACCCTGAATGGCAAATCTAACTATACTACGACATGGAGGATTTGTACTCAGCTTTTCCAGGCTTCTGGCTAGCCAATCCTGCTAGGTATTCTACAATACTGGGGGTTTACCAATTCATAAACAGGCTGATCTGGCATTCTGCAGTCTGGGAAAGCTGGGTAACCTCTGTGGAGCGGTGATTTGTTATATAAAATGCACACAATGCTGCCCTGAGATATTGTTTGAATCTATCATATGGTCTCAGGGCAACATAATCTGTTGTTACGAATGTAGCTGCACAGTCTTGTCACCCAGCTTTTCCAAAACCTTGAATGGCAAGATGGTCGTCTAGCTAGATGAAGAGATTTATCAATACATACAGTACAGACCAAAAGTTTGGACACACCTTCTCATTCAAAGAGTTTTCTTTATTCTCATGACTATGAAGGCATCAAAACTATGAATTAACACATGTGGAATTATATACATAACAAACAAGTGTGAAACAACTGAAAATATGTCATATTCTAGGTTCTTCAAAGTAGCCACCTTTTGCTTTGATTACTGCTTTGCACACTCTTGGCATTCTCTTGATGAGCTTCAAGAGGTAGTCCCCTGAAATGGTCTTCCAACAGTCTTGAAGGAGTTCCCAGAGATGCTTAGCACTTGTTGGCCCTTTTGTCTTCACTCTGCGGTCCAGCTCACCCCAAACCATCTCGATTGGGTTCAGGTCCGGTGACTGTGGAGGCCAGGTCATCTGGCGCAGCACCCCATCACTCTCCTTCATGGTCAAATAGCCCTTACTTTCAAAGTTTTCCCAATTTTTCAGCTGACTGACTGACCTTAATTTCTTAAAGTAATGATGGCCACTCGTTTTTCTTTACTTAGCTGCTTTTTTCTTGCCATAATACAAATTCTAACATTCTATTCAGTAGGACTATCAGCTGTGTATCCACCTGACTTCTCCTCAACGCAACTGATGGTCCCAACCCCATTTATAAGGCAAGAAATCCCACTTATTAAACCTGACAGGGCACACCTGTGAAGTGAAAACCATTTCAGGGGACTACCTCTTGAAGCTCATCAAGAGAATGCCAAGAGTGTGCAAAGCAGTAATCAAAGCAAAAGGTGGCTACTTTGAAGAACCTAGAATATGACATATTTTCAGTTGTTTCACACTTGTTTGTTATGTATATAATTCCACATGTGTTAATTCATAGTTTTGATGCTTTCAGTGTGAATCTACAATTGTCATAGTCATGAAAATAAAGAAAACTCTTTGAATGAGAAGGTGTGTCCAAACTTTTGGTCTGTACTGTACCTAGGCAAATTCGGAATTCAGCAGTCTTGGAAAGCTTGGTCCATACATTCTGTATACATTGTATCCATAAATATAAGATGAGGACAACCTTGAGTATATACTATATATGTAGTTTGATCAAAATGCTATCCAGTTTTTCAAAGTTGCTCAAAGCAAATCTGCACAATTATGCAATGAAGGAAGGAATTATCACTATTTAACTGGGCAGATTAGCTATTGGGCTGTATATACTATGGCTGGTACTATGTATAAACTAGGGCTGCTACGATGTATATACTAGAGCTGGAACTGTTGGCACTACGGCTGGCACCGTTACCAAATCTGGCAGAGGGAGACGACATGGCTGCAGCCTGAGAGAACAATACACTGCTTTTCTATTGTATTTTTCAAGGTCTGCAGCTGTGATATCTGACAAAACAAGAGCAAATAACAGAGACACCTAAAGAGATTAGATTTGTTTTTGTTTTTTGTCTTTTTTTGGATTCTGGGTTTAGTGGCCCTTTAAAATGATACTGTTTTTAGATATTTAACATTTGTGACTTTGATGACTGATAACATCAAGACGTATTGTATTTCTGACAGAATTTACAGTCATATATAATTTTACAAAAACGTATTTGCCATTATTATATTTAAATTGATACTTTTTAATATTTTAAAATGATTAATTTTGTTTTACTTTTTTCTTCATAGAAAATTATATTATTGTTTTTGTTTTTATTGTTGATGTTCTCAATGCGTTGCTAACTTTTCACAAAACTTTTAAAATGTCATAGAGGCATATCAAAAGTTCTGATCGGTATGGATCATGAATAAAAACCATGAATAAAGTAAAAAAAAATTATATTAAAGTGCCACTAACTTTTCAGAAAACTTCCCAAATATACAACTGTCTATGGGATAATGAAAGGAAATAACAAAAAAAAAAGAATAAAGTAAAAATAATATTAAAGTGCCACTAACATTTCATTCAGACGCCCACTGATCCCTAGAACAAGGGAATAGAAACACACACATATTGCGCGCTCTCTCCTCGCTGGCCAGGACGGAATCGAGATGGACCCATAGACTTCTGTGGAGCCGGTGTCGCGCAGAGATAAGAGAGAGCGCAATATGTGCTTCTCTCCCCTCATTCTAGGGATCATGAGGGTCTCAGCACACCCTACCGATCACAACTTTTGATATCAAACTTTTACATATCAAAAATGTTGTGAAAAGTTAGTGACACTTTAATATTACTTTTTACTTTATTTATGATTTCTTTTTGCTTTTTTTGTATTGTTATTACCTTTCATTATCCCATAGACAGATGTATATTTGGGATATTTTATGTCTTGGAAATCATGTGCATTATGTCTTAGGTTGGCACCGAAATATTGGACCTATTACTTTGGACCAATTTAGTCTCAACCAATGACGGGTAGTTTTTTGTTATACAGTGTGTTCATGGATGGAGTGGAGGGGGAGACAAACACCAAACTCCTAAATCAGGTGTGGGAATTCCTGGCACCATAACCCACAGCCATTATCAGTAATAAATAATATACGGTATCAGTAATCCATAATAATGGCCCTATGTAAATACTGTATTTAATGGCAATGGTTATAGTTTCCTATGTAATAATCACCATAAATGACACCAGTCTTGTGATGTCAGTGATATTTAATATATAATGCTGACCACTGTCATGAATGATGTCAGTGACAATACGTATACTCCTGGTCATATATGAGGTCAGTCACATATGTAATAACAGTCCTATGTAACACATTTGCTATATAATGTTAAACCTGTTTGATGTCCATCATATAATACATGAATGATGTCAGTTAAATATGCTGGTGGTCATATATGAAGTCAGTGATATGTATAGGAGCAGTCCCACGTGACATGTATAGAGTATAATATCACCCCGGTGTCATATCTCATATGTAATATTGGCTGTGAATTCTGTCACTGATATAATAGTAAAGGTAGTGTAGATGACATACTAGAGCCAGAGCCAACGCTGCGCATGCTGTGTGACAAAACTGCTACAATGTTAGAACAATAGCAACAATGAGCCTCAAAAATTTCCACATGGAGCACAATAACTGTGCCACATAGTGTCCAAATAATAATACCAAGCAATAACGAAGTAATATCACCATACAATAGCTAGAGAACAATGTCAGACAGTGCCCAAGTAATGACTCTTTTAACATTGCCGTTTAGTATATCCTGCTGGAGATCTCTGGATCCATCTTTGCTGGATGTTACTGGAATGGCCACAGGCCCCATTAACTATAGTGCGGTCTGGCGGAGATCCGTCTGCTACCCGACAAATATAGTGGAAGTCGTACTGTAATCGCTGTACGGTATAAACCGTGTATACTATCTGTGCTGATTGTTATTAGTGGTATATCATATCAGCAGGGTGTGGTATAAGCTGTACATTAGTCCTGTATGATATGAGCTACATATGACATCAGTATAATATAAACTGTTTATACTATCAGTACTGTATAAAATGTGTATCCTATCAGTACTGTATGATATAAGCTGTGTATACTATCAGTACTGATGGTATAAGATCGATCAGTACTGTATGATACAAGCTGTGTATACTATCAGTATTTTACGGTGTAAGATCTATCAGTTCTGTATATGATGTATATACTATCAGTACTGTATGGTATAGGATGTGTATGATATAGGCTGCGTATACTACATGAGTTCTCTATGATATACACGGCATCTGGAAATACTTTTTCACTCTTCTCACATTTTGTGCTAAAATAAAAAAGTTTTCCCCATCATTCTGCTCTCAATCCACCATAATGAGAAAGTGAGAATTGAATTGTAGAAATGTTAGCAAATTTATTAAAAACAAACAACTAAAATTTGGCATGGACATAAGTATTTAACCCCTTTGCTCTAACACTTGACCTTTAGTTCTGGGGCCTCCCATTTTCCTGGATCACCTTTTGAGATGTTTCTGCACCTTCATTGGGGTAAATTCAATCGGAATGGACAGGATTTAGAAAGACAAAGCCCTGTCTATATAAGACCTGACAGCTGACAATGCAGATCAGAGCAAACACCAAGCCATGAGGAAGAAAGGACTGCCTGTAGAGCTCAGAGACCGGATTGTGCGGAGGGGGATAGAGATATTTCTGCTGCACTGAACGTTTCCAAGAACAAATTGTTAAATGGAGGAAGCTTGGAACTGCCAGCACTCTTCCTGGAGCCGACCGCCCCACCAAACTAAGTAATCAGAGGACAAGGCTCTGGGTAAAAGAGGTGACCAAGTACCCAATGGTCACTCTGGCTGAGCTCCAAAGATTCTGTGTGCAGAAAGGAGAATACACCAGAAGGTCAACCATCACTGGAGCCTCCATCAATCTGGGCTTTATGGCCAGAAAGAAGTCTCTCCTCAGTAAAAGACACATGAAAGCTGAAAGCAAAAAAAGCATCTAAAGGGTCAGACTGTGAGAAACAAGATTTTGTGAACTAAATAAACCAAGATTGAACTTTTTGGCCTTTGGCCATGTCTAGAGGAAACCAGGCTCTGCTCATCACCTGCCCAATACCATCCCTACAGAGAAGCATGGTGGTGGCAGCATCATACTGGGGCCCAGGCAGACTGGTCAGGGTGGAGGGAAATCTGAATGGGCAAAAATACAGAGATATTCTTAATAAGAACCTGATCCAGAGCTCTGGACCTCAGACTGGGCTGAAGGTTCACCTTCCAACAAGACAATGACCCTAAGCACAGAGTGAGGACAACACAGGAGCGGCTTAGGGACAACCCTATGAATGTCTCTGAGTGCCCCAGCCAGAGCCCTGACTTGAACCCAATCGAACATCTCTCGGGAGTCCTACTGTCAACCGACGGCCCCCATCCAACCTTTCGGAGCTTGAGATGATCTGCAGAGAAGATTGGTAGAAAATCCCCAAATCCAGGTGTGCAAACCTTGTGGAATCATCTCCAAGAAGACTGGAGGCTGTGACCACTGCCAAAGGGGCTTCAATTAAGTCCTGAGTAAAGGAGCTGAATACTTATGTTCTTATGTCCCGAGTAAAGGGGCTGAATACTTATGTCCCGAGTAAAGGGGCTGAATACTTATGTCCCGAGTAAAGGGGCTGAATACTTATGTTCTTATGTCCCGAGTAAAGAGGCTGAATACTTATGTCCCGAGTAAAGGGGCTGAATACTTATGTCCCGAGTAAAGGGGCTGAATACTTATGTCCCGAGTAAAGGGGCTGAATACTTATCTCAATGCAAAATTTTAGTTTTTCCTTTTCAATAAATTAGCAAAGATTTCAAACATTCTGTTCTCAGAAGGAGGCAACATAACAAAATGTAAAAAAAAAAGTGAAAGAATCTAAAGAATTTGTGCATAGGCTGCATTTATTATCGGTTCTGTATGATATGAACTGTGCATACTATCAGTGCTGTATGATGTAGGCTTTGTGTAATATCAGTACTGTATGCTGTTTATTTGCACTATGCAAGCTACAACATGGGAGTAATGTATCATTTGCTGTACAGTATATGTCATTTGCTGTCTTCCTATCACCCTAAGCTTGACAGCCAGCTTCTTATGAATGAGCCCCTGACCTGGTGCTGAGTAATTAGGCTACTTTCACACTTGCTTTAAACTTTTCCGGCATTGAGTTCCGTCCTCGGTGCTCAATACTGGAAAAAAACTGAAAAGTTTTATCCTAATGCATTCTGAATGGAGAGCAATCCGTTCAGTATGCATCAGATAGTCTTGTTCAGTCACTGTACGGTTTTTGGACGGAGAAAATACTGCAGCATGTTGCGATATTTTCTCCGTCCAAAATTCTAGAACACTTGCCGGAATGCTGGCATTATTGTCCATTGAAAATCCATTAGTGTTCCGGAAAAAAGTATCCAGTTTTGCGCTCTGCGCATGCGCAGACCTTTAAAAATTTAAAAAATATAAATACCAGATCCGTTTTTTTCCAGATGACAACCGGAGAGTCGGATCCGGTATTGCAATGCATTTGTGAGACGGATCCGCCTACAAATGGTATCTTTTTGCATACAGATTGCCGGATCTGGCAGCCAGTTCCGGTAATGGAACTGCCTGCCGGAATCCAACAACTCAAGTGTGAAAGGACCTTTACGCTGCAGCAGAATATGGAATACATTGTTCCGCCATCCCTGTGTAAAGACAGAGATAATAATCACCTGCAGATAAAATCAGCATAAAATACAATGCAGTAGAACATAGAACAATGTAGCACAATAGAAAATAACGGTGAATTGTGAAATACAGTACAAAAGAATATGATCAATAAAAAATATTAATATAATAAAAGTATCAGAACTAGGGAAAATGCTAGTACAGAGTACAATACCAGTACAAAAGAAATACCTATACAACAGAATGTGATGAATGTAACATACCAATTCAATAGAAAATATCACAGCTACAGAAAATACCAGTACAATATAAATACCTGAACACATAATATGCTAGTACGATCTAAAATCCCAGAACTATAGAAGTTACCAGTAAAGTATACCCGTACAACAGAATATGATCGATATAAAATACTGATACACTCTAAAATATCAGAACTATCAAAAACACCAGTACAAAGTAAAATACCTGTACAACAGAATGTGATCAATATAAAATAACAGTAGAACATAGAACAACAGTACAATAGAAAATCTCATAACAATAGAAAATACTATTACAATAGGGCAGCATGGTGGCTCAGGGGTTAGCACCGTTGCCTTAGGGTCCATTCACACGTCCGCAAAATGGGTCCGCATCCGTTCCGCAACTTTGCGGAACAGGTGCGGACCCATTCATTTTAAATGCGGCCGGAATGTGCTGTCCGCATCCGCATTTGCGGATCTGCACTTCCGTTTTTGCAAGAAAATAGAACATGTCCTATTCTTGTTCACAATTTCGGACAAGAAAAGGCATTTTCTATGAGAGTGCTGGCGATGTGCGGTCCGCAAAATGCGGAACGCACATTGCCGGTGTCCGTGTTTTGCGGATCCGCAAAACACATACGGACGTGCGAATGGACCCTTAGACCTCGTGCACACGACCGTTATTTTAATCCGTTATTTTGATCCGCATCTGAGCTGAATTTTTTGCGGCTCGAATGCAGACCCATTCACTGCAATGGGGCCACAAAAGATGAGGTGTCTGCATCCGTTGCTCCATTCCGTGGCCCTGCAAAAAAAAAATAGAACATGTCCTATTTTTGACCGTTTTGCAAACAAGAATAGGCATTTTTATAATGGGCGAAACGCACTCGCCAGCATCCGTGTTTTGAGGACCGCAAAACACAGCGAGGTCGTGTGCATGTAGCCTTAGGGTATGACCACACGGGGCAGATTTATGTCACAACTCCGCTATGGAAATTTCACTGCAGATTTGGTGTGGATTTCACCCTATTATTGCAATGGGTGAAATTCATGGTGGAAATCTGCTGCATAAATTGACATAATATGTATTTAAAATCCACACCACAGATTCATTTATACTACAGATTTTATTTGCAGCATGTGGATGGGATTTCTTAATATCTCATCCAATTTGTTGATATTGTACTAGAAAACACCAGGAAAATAGAAATCACCACAATAATATATTATAGGAATAGTATAATGTAAGGTACCAGTACAACAGAGAAAGCCAAAACAATATAAATGCTAGAAAGATTTTTAAAAAAATAATAGTAAAGCAATATAAAATACAATTACAATCGAAAGAAATAAAGAAAATATCATCAGTACAACATAAAATACTATAATACTACAAAAATAACAGAATACTAAAAACAATGTAACATGATATGACAAAATAATAGAAAATACAAGAACAAAGCAACCTAAAACAATAATAAAATCTAATAATAGAAAATAACTGAATAAAACATACTAAAACTATATAAAATACCATAAAAAATGCCCATAAAATGCCATCACCATAGAACATGGGTAGGCAACCTTCGGCACTCCAGCTGGTGGAAGACTACAACTCCCAGCATGCATACTTTCTTTTTTCTCAGAACTCTCATAGAAATGAATAGAGCAGGGTGCTGGGAATTGTAGTTTCACAACCGCTGGAGTGCCGAAGGTTGCTGACCCCTGTACTAGAACAATATAAAATATCATTACAAATGAAGACAAGAAATATAGGGCATATCAGTACAATAGAAAATACTTCAATAATACAAAAATAACGGAATACTAAAAACATGTACCGTAATATACTATAACAAAACCATAGAAATACCAGGACAATAGAACACACCAGTAGAATATACAATACCAAAACAATAGAAAATACCAAAGTAAAACAATAGAAAAATAAATAAATAAATGAAATACAATAACAACGGAAGACAAATGACTAGAAAATACCAGTATAATATAAAATACCAGTACAGAACAACCTAAAACAATAGACTATACCAGAACAATAGAACACACCAGTATTATGCAAAATACCCTTACAATAGAAAATAACAGACCAGAACAAACTAAACAATATAAAATGCAATGACAGAAAATACCAGTACAATTGAAAACACTAGAAAAATTGTAATATGTGTAAAACCAAAAATAGCAGAACAACTGAAATAATCAGTAATACAAAAATAATACAAGAATGGAACATACTCAAACAATAAAAATAATATGCTAGAACAGTAAAGTGAAGTAAAGTTAGTTTGGTGAGCCAGAAATGCGATTGTCATTTCCCTTCCAACACTTTTCTTGGCAGTTCATAAAAAAGACATTACTCAGCAGAGGGCAGCAGTGAGCCCAGGAGGGAGCGTCTCCCTTTCTAAAGAACATGCTCCCTTCTTTGTACGGAGTGCCAATAAAAAATAAAAATAAAATAAAAGCTGAAGGGTTCGGTGTGCCGAGCCATACGGGAAAGTATTATAAATATGGGACATACACCAGGTATTTACTTGCTATGTCCCAAAATTCTCAACAACACTGCCTCACCAGAAGTTTACAACTTTTCACTTAAAGATTGTCACTGCTCCTCAGAATCCTCCTAAGGGACCAATATATGGGGGACCCCCTCCCACCCACCGTACAGTGGGGAAGAGTAGCCCTCACTCATTTTAAGTAACTGAGGGCTGCCCTCCCCCATCACTGTCCGACATACGTTGGTACCCGATATACTGGTGACCACACAGAGCTGCACCAATAACACTTAGATCTCACCCCCCCCCCCACAGACTAATCACATTCCGACTATCCCCACCGCACCCCCCAAAGTAGTCAGTATTGTTCCCCATCATCCCCCAGAAATCATTTTCAGGCTCATCACTCCCTCCCCCAATTGCCCCAAAATCCGCAAAAAACGGATCCGCAAAAAATACGGATGACATCCGTGTGCATTCTGGATTTTGGGGAACGGAACAGCTGGCCCTTCATAGAACAGTCCTATCCTTGTCTGTAATATAATTTTGAACATAGCGGCAGAATTTTAGTAGTTGAGTTCTTGATCATAGGGAGCAGTATTATAGTAGTTATAATTCTGTATATAGGGGCAGTATTATGTTACTTATATGCGTGTACATTGGGGTAACAATATATAAGTTATATTCTTTAACATAGTGGGCAGTATTATAGTAGTTTCATTATTATATATAGTGGGCATTATTATAGTAGTTTCATTATTATATATAGTGGGCATTATTATATTAGTTATATTCTTGTACATAGGCGTAGTATTATAGTAGTTATATTCTTGTACATAGGGGCTGTATTATAGTAGTTATATTCTTGTACATAGGCGTAGTATTATAGTAGTTATATTCTTGTACATAGGAGCAGTATTATAGTAGTTATATTCTTGTACATAGGCGTAGTATTATAGTAGTTATATTCTTGTACATAGGGGCTGTATTATAGTAGTTATATTCTTGTACATAGGAGCAGTATTATGGTAGTTATATTTCTGTACATAGGAGGCAGTATTATAGTAGTTATATTCTTGTACATAGGAGCAGTATTATAGTAGTTATATTCTTGTACATAGGAGAAGTATAATAGTGGTTATAATCTTGTAGATAGGGGCAGTATTATAGTAGATATATTCCTGTACATAGGAGCAGTATTATAGTAGTTATATTCTTGTACATAGGAGCAGTATTATAGTAGTTATATTCTTGTACATAGGAGCAGTATTATAGTAGTTATATTCTTGTACATAGGAGCAGTATTATAGTAGTTATATTCTTGTACATAGGAGCAGTATTATAGTAGTTATATTCTTGTACATAGGGGCAGTATTATAGTAGTTATATTCTTGTACATAGGGGCCGTATTATAGTAGTTATATCCTTGTACATAGGAGCAGAATTATAGTAGTTATATTCTTGTGTATATGAGCAGTATTATAGTAGCTATATTTTTTTACACAGGAGACAGTATTATAGTAGTTATATTCTTGTACATAGGAGCAGTATTATAGTAGTCATATTCTTGTACATAGGAGCAGTATTATAGTAGTTATATTCTTGTACATAGGAGCAGTATTATAGTAGTTATATTCTTGTACATAGGAGCAGTATTATAGTAGTTATACTCTTGTACATAGGAGCAGTATTATAGTAGTTATATTCTTGTACATAGGAGGCAGTATTATAGTAGTTATATTCTTGTACATAGGAGCAGTATTATAGTAGTTATATTCTTGTACATAGGAGCAGTATTATAGTAGTTATATTCTTGTACATAGGAGCAGTATTATAGTAGTTATATTCTTGTACATAGGAGCAGTAGTATAGTAGTTATATTCTTGTACATAGGAGCAGTATTATAGTAGTTATATTCTTGTACATAGGAGCAGTATTATAGTAGTTATATTCTTGTACATAGGAGCAGTATTATAGTAGTTATATTCTAGTACATAGGAGGCAGTATTATAGTAGTTATATTTATGTACATAGGTGGCAGTACTATAGTAGCTTAATTCTTGTACATAATCGGCAGCACTATAGCAGCTATATTTTTGGACACACATCCTCTCATCATTGCAATATCAGCCTTTTATGACCAATGCCATGAAACATTTCAGATTGGGGACAATTCTCTCTGTCTATGGTCATCTTTGTACCCACATAGACCATAGACAGATGTAGCAGTACTAAGTTTGTCATGCTTGGTATCCATGGTTTCACATCGCACCACCAGTAAAACTAATGCATTACCATAGCTTAATCAGTTGTGATAAACTCTCATGGAGTTAATTCCAGCTCTGTTACTTCACTAGTGACACATTTCATACCATTGGTCAGATCAGAGACAACCCTTCCCTTTTGATAGCCAGCTTTCTACCACTATACCGACGTAGCAGGACTGAATTTCTATCTATGTTTTTTCATTAGGGCCTCTGATAAAACTGCCAAATTCTCAGTTGGTTGACAGTCAGCTCTGCTACATTTACCATAATGGAGCCTAATTCTGTGTGGCGTGCTGTGAGAAGAACTCTTGTTCACGCTGATAACGTCATGTGCTAAGCCTTTAGTCTATGCTGAAATGAATCATTTTGTCTTCCCACATTCTTTCTCGAAGACTACACTGGTGTGTTTTGTTATAGACACAGGAAGCATGTAGACCGCTGACGTTGACTCAGATTTCCCGTTGACGCCCCACTCCATTATTCTAAGTTCTATTTATCAAGGATGACGTCCTGTGAATGGTGATTTCTCTTTACTGTAACTCTTTAGAGTCATTTACAATTTTATACTTTTTCCCTCCTTTTTCTATTCCAAAAATCTAGAACAGCGGTGGTCAAATAGTTCGTTGGTGGTCTAGTGTATTAAAGAGGATAATTTTACATTCCCTAGAGGTCTAGGGCAGTGAAGGTGACAATCGTTAATAAAGATTGCTCCTGAGGGTCCTATTCTTGGGGACTCCCAACGAAGTAAAAGCTCTAGTGAGCAGCAGATTGGGGTGGTTGTTGGGTCTTATAGGGAGTCTGGGGGTTTGAGCATTGCTATTATCTGGAATGGCTTATTATCGCCAGAGAAGAACAGATAGGACACCATCATGCTTGAAAAACCCATGGCTGTGGAGAATGTTATGAGGGCATCTAAAAATTACTTGACTCTGGTTCCCTTCATCTAACTTGACAAAAACTTTATTCCACCCTAAATAGTTTGGCCACTCCTGGTCAAGAACCATGGACGATCATATCTATCTTGTTAGATTTGGTTTCAGATTCATACAGCTGTGTGTAGTTTGGACAAGTACTGTCTCAATGGAAGACACAGAATGGAAAAATTGTTGAGGTGGCCAGAGATGTAAAAAGTTCCACCCAGTTGAACAAATGTGGCAAATTTCCATTAAGGGGTTGTTAGTCTGAAAATTACCTATTTTTCTTAATTCCCACAGAAAATCTTCCAAACCCTGACCACAATCAGTTTACATATATTTCTCCATCCATCGTCTGCCAAATTCCACCCTATCAAGACAATGGAGATTTTACACACAGTCAAATAGATTGGATGAGCCAATGGCTGTTCTTGGTTGTACTGTCCCAATTATTGATGTATTTGGGGATACTTCAAGATCCTTAAAGGGGTTGTCCAGTAATTGAGTTAATTACTTCATCTCTTGGCCAGAGCGGAGAGCAGCTACAAAGAGCTCCTCTCACTCTCTAGGACCCGTCCTGTCTTACAAAGACAACCCATCAACTTATTCAAAGGAATACTTCTATTAAAGGGGTTGTCCGAGTAATGAAATAAATATATATAGCACTGTAAATCTGATGGGCAGCAATATATAACTGAGTTAAGCAATTTTTAGGTAAAAAAAAATATATTTCCTCATTTCCCTGGTTCTCTTCTGGCTCTGAGTCTGTGCAACTGAAGGGCTTAAGAATCCAGGGAGAGAGCAGACAGCAGCAGCAGTGAAGGGGGGCGTGGCCAGCACGTGGCTTGTGAACCAATCATCATCAGAGCAGGGAGAGGAGCTGATATCACAGGTCATGTGACCCTCAGTGAAATCTGAGAAAGCAACTACAGATGCAGTAAGTGCATGGCAAAGCTGTTACATTTGATTAGTTAGAAACATACAAAGAACAAAATTATAACTCAGACAACCCCTTTAAGTAGGAACTGTCCAAAGCAGAGAGGGTGGGACGTGTTCCGATAGCAAGAAAGATTAAAATAACAATCGAACAAATCTGGATTTCTTAATTGGGTCTCTCTAGTGATTGTTGTAAGTTTTTTATGGTCATTTAAATATAAACCTTTAAGATACTTATTCTATGCTGTCCTTAAAAGATTAACCCATAGCATTGGGTAGACCTCAGCCTCTACAATGAAAGGAAATCATCTCTTGGCTGTAAAACATGTAAGAACCAGTGATATCCTCATCTCCAGTATAAGAGACAAGGGATCCCATTGAGAGCAGTCGGAGTTTTTCCTTTGGTCACTGGTTTCCTCCCAGTTCTACAGCCAGAAGATTGAACATGTGAGATACAAAACGTTTTTTGAGGGGAAAAAGCCTTGAGGCTCTGCTGAGGTCTGAAGATATAAAGGGCATTTTCTAGGTTATGCTATGCAGGTTTCGAGGAGGTGCAATGCTCTGCATGTCTGTTGCCAATCTCAAAGTGTGAGGCTCTGCAGATGGTCTCCCTCATCTGGCGTACCTGTAGGTGAAACTGTCTGCAGATGTCTCCTTTCTTCTGTGTCAATTCGGGTACCTGTACCATTGGAGCAATGCTCTGCATTAAGTCCCTCTTCTCATATCCTACCATTCTGCACCAATATGCCAAGTTCTTGCTGGGTGTGATGCTCTGCAGATGGTCTCCCTCAAGCTGTGAGTGCCGCCATCTGCAGAGATCTTCCAGGCTGCGATGCTCTGCAGGGCTCTGTGATGGAGACAGTTGATTGGTTACCATTTCGATCACATGTGTTTTATTGTCTTATTTCATTTTCTTCTTTCTTTGAATGTAATTATTTTTTGTGCTTCTTTGGGCTCCCAGTTTGTACATGACCTGTATGTACATACATATATAAATACATATATATACATATATATATATATATATATATATATATACTGTATATACACGCACGCAGGAGGACCTATATACTGGGTCAGTCTTGGTCAGACAGCATGCGGGAGGGTGCACGGAATAAAGCCTAGAGAAATGACTTACTGTGTCAGTGCCATCTTTATTATTATTATTATTATTGTCAATTGTGAATTTTTTATAAATGTTATTATTTTCTATTATTGTTTTTGTTTCAATTACAATTTATATATTTTATTGGAAAATTATTCATTTGCATTACTATATATACATATTGTGAGGCAGTGACATGGTATGTATCTCCGAGAATGCTACAGCAAACCTATTAAGGAGATGCATATCGAGGTTTTCTGTGGTGCACCTAAGACGTGCCACCAAGGTACCCAGCCTTGGTGGAGTAAAAGCCGCTAGCTTGTGCGTCCACTAGAATAGATAGTGGACGCTCTTGTTAACTAGCATAGCTGGTTTCAGCTAATCCGGGCCTGGCTTTTACTGGGAGTAAGCAAAAAGCTGGGTGGGTGCTTACTCCCCACGGTCCACTCCGGGTTTTGTACGTGGCCCATGTCCACGATTGTGTTTAAAAGTCAGCAGCATGAGGCAGGGTGGGTCTGTTGTGTGAGAGGCTACAGATCACACCCTGCAAGGCGCATGTGAGGCAACACTAGCCTGTGGACGCCTCTAAAGGAGCCCCAAACCTGCTTGACTTTATTGTGGATGACATGAACTGATTACTTGTCCCGGCTGCGATCCGGCTGAACTGAACTGTAAGTTGGCTGGAACAAGCAATAAAGTATATTGAAGTGACTTTGTTGTGTCCCTGCCTGTCTTTAAAACTGGTCATAGGAGCCCACGGCATTACATATGGTGGAGGATGCGGGCGGACCAGTAAGGCAAACACAGTGCTCACATGTCTTGGATTAAACCAGCAAAGTTCCAATATAAACCAGCAGCTGAGATGGAGGAAATACTGAAGCAGCTGGTGCTGGCCAATGTTCAGCAACAGCAAGAGACCAACAGCCTGTCACTACAGCAGATTGCGGCCCTGAGGGAGACACCAGACAGCGGCCCAGGATAAAGTCCGGTCAGCATTGAGGAAAATGACTCCGGAAGACGACGTGTAGGCCTTGCTGACAGTTTTTGAAAGAACAGCAGAGCGAGATAATCTGCCGTCCGACTAGTGGGCTGAAGTGGTGGCTCCGTTTCTGGTGGGGGATGCACAGAAGGCCTACTTTGACCTCAGCCGTGAGGACACCCAGAACTATGGGAAGCTTAAACGTGAGGTCCTGGTCCGCATGGGGGTCAATAGATATGTGTGGGCCCAGCGAGTGTACTAGTGGGCGTTTGTAGAGTCTCGGCCTGCCAGGTCGCAGACTTATGATCTGTTGCACCTCGTGAAGAAGTGGCTCCAGTCTGAGACTTTGGGCCCAGAGCAGATGATAGAGCGGGTGGTGGTGGATCGGTTTGTGCATACTCTGCCAGTGGCCATTCAGCATTGGGTGGGTCAGGGGGACCCGTGCAACCTCTACCAGTTGGTCAGCCTGGTCGAGCGGTACATGGCCACCCAGGATTTGGTGCGGGACACCTCTCAAAAACGGGTGACACTCTGACCCCCGGCCCCACTTATAGAGACTGGGAAGAAGTCCGGATCCCAAGCAGGGGAAAATGCACCCAAAGGCCCATTACGCGCCCCCTGTGGGCTTGTGAAGACACATTTATCTGATGCTGGCGGTGCCAGGGGCCTGGACATAGGGCCGCTAACTGCCCCTTAACCACTGAGCCCATGGACTGCGGGTTCGCACGCCGGTCCTCATTCTATACCAGGCCTGTCTGTACCGCAGACACCCTGCTGAACGCTGGTAAACCTCCCATGTGCCAAGTGTCCCTTAACTGGTACCAGATTAACACGCGGTTGGACTCCGTGAGTCTAGTGACCCTAGTCACTGGTTTCTCAGAAAAATCCCTCTGAACAAAAGATCTCTGTTATCTGTATCCATGGGGATATTCGAGAGTATCCGACAGTGATGGTTGTCATGGCCACGCCAGACTGGGAGGTACAGCACATGGTGGGAGTGGTAAAGAATCTTCCATACGGGGCTATTTTGGGAAGAGACTTGCCCATATTCTGGTCCTTATGGAAGGATGGAGCGCGATCTCTTGTGGAGAAAGACTCTCCGGGTCCTGAACCCGAAGACAACCGATTCCGGTGTACCAGCCATAGGGATCCCCATCATAGGGCCATTTACCCTTTAGGCATTGGCCGGGGAGGCCACATCTATCCTGGAACTGGAGGTGTCTCGGGACAGATTCGGGACCGCCCAACTCCAGGACCCCACTCTGGTACGGGCCAGAGAGAGAGTGACTGTAAACAATGGGGTAGTCCAACACCCGGGCACAAAAGCAGCGTTTCCCCATATGGCTGTTTCCCAAGACTTATTGTACCGTATAGACAAGGTCCGACAGGAGGTAGTGGAGAAGCTAGTAGTACCACAGCCCTACCACCGGGCAGTATTAGACTTGGCTCACACACATGTAATGGGAGGTCATCTTGGGGTCAAAAAGACACTAGAGCATATACTCCAGCGGTTCTTTTGGTCTAGTGGGGCCAGTGGTAAAGTCGGCCCAGGGCCACCAGCACATATTAGTGGTGTTGGACTATGCGACTCAATATCCTCTCTGCCATACCTCAGCCAAACTTATTGCCAGGGGACTACAGGGAGTGCAGAATTATTAGGCAAGTTGTATTTTTGAGGATTAATTTTATTATTGAACAACAACCATGTTCTCAATGAACCCAAAAAACTTATTAATATCAAAGCTGAATATTTTTGGAAGTAGTTTTTAGTTTGTTTTTAGTTTTAGCTATTTTAGGGGGATATCTGTGTGTGCAGGTGACTATTACTGTGCATAATTATTAGGCAACTTAACAAAAAACAAATATATACCCATTTCAATTATTTATTTTTACCAGTGAAACCAATATAACATCTCAACATTCACAAATATACATTTCTGACATTCAAAAACAAAACAAAAACAAATCAGTGACCAATATAGCCACCTTTCTTTGCAAGGACACTCAAAAGCCTGCCATCCATGGATTCTGTCAGTGTTTTGATCTGTTCACCATCAACATTGCGTGCAGCAGCAACCACAGCCTCCCAGACACTGTTCAGAGAGGTGTACTGTTTTCCCTCCTTGTAAATCTCACATTTGATGATGGACCACAGGTTCTCAATGGGGTTCAGATCAGGTGAACAAGGAGGCCATGTCATTAGATTTTCTTCTTTTATACCCTTTCTTGCCAGCCACACTGTGGAGTACTTGGACGCGTGTGATGGAGCATTGTCCTGCATGAAAATCATGTTTTTCTTGAAGGATGCAGACTTCTTCCTGTACCACTGCTTGAAGAAGGTGTCTTCCAGAAACTGGCAGTAGGACTGGGAGTTGAGCTTGACTCCATCCTCAACCCGAAAAGGCCCCACAAGCTCATCTTTGATGATACCAGCCCAAACCAGTACTCCACCTCCACCTTGCTGGCGTCTGAGTCGGACTGGAGCTTTCTGCCTTTACCAATCCAGCCACGGGCCCATCCATCTGGCCCATCAAGACTCACTCTCATTTCATCAGTCCATAAAACCTTAGAAAAATCAGTCTTGAGATATTTCTTGGCCCAGTCTTGACGTTTCAGCTTGTGTGTCTTGTTCAGTGGTGGTCGTCTTTCAGCCTTTCTTACCTTGGCCATGTCTCTGAGTATTGCACACCTTGTGCTTTTGGGCACTCCAGTGATGTTGCAGCTCTGAAATATGGCCAAACTGGTGGCAAGTGGCATCCTGGCAGCTGCACGCTTGACTTTTCTCAGTTCATGGGCAGTTATTTTGCGCCTTGGTTTTTCCACACGCTTCTTGCGACCCTGTTGACTATTTTGAATGAAACGCTTGATTGTTCGATGATCACGCTTCAGAAGCTTTGCAATTTTAAGAGTGCTGCATCCCTCTGCAAGATATCTCACTATTTTTGACTTTTCTGAGCCTGTCAAGTCCTTCTTTTGACCCATTTTGCCAAAGGAAAGGAAGTTGCCTAATAATTATGCACACCTAATATAGGGTGTTGATGTCATTAGACCACACCCCTTCTCATTACAGAGATGCACATCACCTAATATGCTTAATTGGTAGTAGGCTTTCGAGCCTATACAGCTTGGAGTAAGACAACATGCATAAAGAGGATGATGTGGTCAAAATACTCATTTGCCTAATAATTCTGCACTCCCTGTATTTGCCATATGTTGCCGCATTGGGTTGCCCAAAGAGATCCTTACGGATCAAGGTACTCCTTTTATGTCCAAAGTGAGAAAGGAGTGTACCACTCCCAAACAGATGGGCTGGTGGAAAGGTTAAATAAAACCCTAAAGAGTATGTTAAAAAGGGTAGTATCCCAAGATGGGAAGGACTGGGATATGTTGCTGCCATATTTGATGTTTGCCATCAGAGAAGTACCCCAGTCCTCAATTGGGTTTTCCCCGTTCAAACTATTATATGGAAGACATCCCAGAGACCTGCTGGACATTGCCAAAGAGACATGGGAGCAGGAGCCTACTGCCCATAAGAGTGTAATAGAGCACATTGCAGATATGAAGGACTGGATTGCATCAGTAATGCCCATTGTGAGAGAACATCTAGTAGGGGCTCAGGCAGCTCAGAGCCATGGGTATAATAGGAAGGCCACAGTAAGGACTTTTTCCCCAGGAGATAGAGTTCTCTTACTTGTACCCACTGCTGACAGTAAGTTTCTGGCCAAGTGGCAAGGGCCCTATGAATTCGGGAGAAAGTGGGCGAAGTTAATTATAAAATATATCAGCCTGAGCGGAGAAAATCAGAACAAATATATCACATAAACTTGCTAAAGGCGTGGAATCCCTGTGGGCCATTGAGGCACTGGTTGGGACTAGTGTAGACCCTCAACATCAGTCCCGACAGAGGTCGGAGTAAAAATAGCAAAAACCCTTTCAAAACAACAAAAGCGGGAGGTCAGAAAGTTAGTGCAGCAGAATACAGATGTCTTTTCAGAAAAGCCAGATCGTACATCGGTGGTCCAGCATGACATTGTCACCGAGCCGAGGGTAAGGGTATGAGTGAAACCATTCCGTGTGCCAGAGGCCAGGCCCAGTACTTCACGACGCTGGATTTAACCAAGGGTTACTGGCAGGTGCCTCTGACAGAGTCAGCAAAGGAAAAGACTTTGTCACACCGGAGGGACTTTACCACTATGTCGTTTTGCCTTTTGGGTTGCATGGGGGCCCCGCCACGTTCCAGAGGCTGATGGACATAGTCTTAAAACCTCATCGGAAGTACGCATCTGCCTACTTGGATGATGTCATTATCCATAGTGGCGACTGGTAGTCTCATTTATCCCATGTGCAGGCAGTCGTGAACTCACTCCTAAATGCGGGCTTGACTGCAAATCCTCCAAACTGTACCATAGGGCTAGAGGAGGCTCGTTGTTTGGGGTACGTGATTGGCCGTGGGATCATCAAACCTCAAATAAACAAAGTCGAGGCCATTCAAAATTGGCCCCGACCTCTAACAACGAAGCAAGTCAAAACGTTTCTCGGCATAATAAAACTTACCAGGAAAGATTAAAGGACCTTAACATGTATAGCTTGGAAGAAAGACGAGACAGAGGGGATATGATAGAAACTTTTAAATACATAAAGGGAATCCACAAGGTAAAAGAGGAGAGAATATTTAAAAGAAGAAAAACTGCTACAAGAGGACATCGTTTTAAATTAGAGGGGCAAAGGTTTAAAAGTAATATCAGGAAGTATTACTTTACTGAGAGAGTAGTGGATGCATGGAATAGCCTTCCTGCAGAAGTGGTAGCTGTAAATACAGTGAAGGAGTTCAAGCATGCATGGGATAGGCATAAGGCCATCCTTCATATACGATAGGGCCAGGGGCTATTCATAGTATTCAGTATATATGGCAGACAAGATGGGCCAAATGGTTCTTATCTGCCGACACATTCTATGTTTCTAATTGGGTATTATAGGTGGTTTATACCCAACTTCGCCAGGAGGGCTGCACCACTGACTGATCTGCTGAAAGGAAGGAAGTCAGTCAGGATTCGGTGGAATCCTCAGGCAGAAGAAGCGTTTCAGGCCCTGAGTTTGGCCTTATGTAAACAGCCCATCCTGTCCAACCCCAACTTTAAAGACAAATTCATTGACAGGACACGTCTATAGTAGGGCTGAGCTGAACAGAGCTGAACATCCAATTACTTATTTGAGTAGAAAGCTTACCCCAGCAGAAAAGAACTACAGCGTAGTGGAGAAGGAGTGCCTATTCATCAAGTGGGCCTTGGAATCCTTACGGTACTACCTGCTGGGGCAACATTTTTGCCTTTGACGGGCCATTCACCATTGAAATTCCAAGGAGAGAAATGCTCGGGTCACCAGGTGAGTTCTTTCCTTGCAGAATTTTAATTTCTCTGTGGAACATTGAGTGGGAAAACTATAGGGCAATGCGGATGCCCTGTCACGAACATCATGTTTTGGTGCAGGTGTTCACCCCCACAGGTTTGAACAGAGGCAGTGACAGGCCTCATATATGGACAGTATGTATCTCCGAGAATTGTGCAAGAAACCTATTAAGGAGATGCATATTTAGGTTTGCTGTGGTGCACCTGAGACGTGCCACCAAGGTACCCGGCCTTGGTGGAGTAAAAGCCGCTAGCTTGTGCGTCCACTAGAATAGATAGTGGACGCTCTTGTTAACTAGCATAGCTGGTTTTAGCTAATCCGAGCCTGGCTTTTACTGGGAGTAAGCAAAGAGCTGGGTGGGTGCTTACTCCCCACGGTCCACTCCGGGTTTTGTACGTGGCTCATGTCCACAATTGTGTTTAAAAGCATGAGGCAGGGTGGGTCTGTTGTGTGAGAGGCTGCAGATCACACCCTGCAAGGCGCGTGTGAAGCAAACACTGGCCTGTGGACTCTGCTAAAGGAGCCCCGAACCTGCATGACTTTATTGTGGATTACATGAACCGATTACTTGTCCCGGCTGCGATCCGGCTGAACTGAACTGTAAGTTGGCTGGAACAAGCAATAAAGTGTATTGAAGTGACTTTGTTGTGTCCCTGCCTGTCTTTAAAACTGGTCATAGGAGCCCACGGCAATAAAAAAAATATATACAGTATATATAGAGAAAAAATAAAGAAACTCCGCGGCACTTCTGCTGCTTGAGAATAGTCCCACTGAGAGGACTGAAATGTCACATGATACCGGGTGAATAAACGCACATTCACCGAAGTGCCGCAGAGTTTCTATTTTTATTTTTGGGCTTGAGGGATCGCCCTTCAGCCGCTGGCACTCCAGCATTTGCTTGATTTACAGCGTGCTCCCTGATTTATTTATTCTTATATATATATATATATAGAGAGAGAGAAAAGATATATAGGTAGATACAGATAATTAGATATTAGATAGTGTGAGGGATACCACCACTCGCGCCTGCTTGACGTCAACTACGTCGAGTTCACGAGACGCGGTATGGTCCCTGGTTACCAAGATGTGATGTTACGCCCTCCTGGAGGAGCATGTAATGTCAGCTTGGTACAGTTTACACAGAGACCTCCTGTACACGCAGGCACAGAGAGGCAACAAGCTGAGAGAGCCTTTTCACTGCCGCAGTGAAACAGCGCTTCCTCAGCCCGGGTAATCTGCCACCAGCTTCTCGTTTGATATAAGCCCGGTCCGCTAACGGGATTATATAGGGTGAGAAACCAACCCGCGGTAGCTTATAACTAGGCCGAAACACGGATGTGGGGATTCGTGATCGAGATACAAAACAGCACAAGATTAAATTATATATTTAATCGCCTAAAGGGCACATTAGATATAACACTATACACAAAGAATATATACAGTGGTCTGAGGTTACAAATATAGGTAATATGGTACAAACAGGATTACACAGAGCACAAGTCAGTTACCGGGTAGATGAATGTTCCGTGGGTTATGATTAGTCCTTTGCTGTATTCACATGGAGGGCATTGATGTCAGCTGGTTGCAGGTCCCTCTAAACACATGGCACGATGTGACCCTCCTTCAGAGAAAAGACTTTTGGCACAAGCCTTTTAAACTGTAGCCGGCCCCTCCTCTGGGAAGGGTCCACTCCCCCTCTTCTGGGCTGGCATTAAATGACCCACAAATCCTTTAGGGTTCGTAGCTCCAGACGCAAACATCACAGGGGGATGGTTCTGGGACCAACAGATCTGCCTGGGTTCCGGCTACAAGTAGAGTCCCAACATGGTACTGTTATTTGGTTTCTGTGAGGAGATATTTATATCTCCCTTCCCTGGCATCCCACCACCAAACTAAGACCATGGGCATGTTCATCGTGGCCACTGGGACACAAATATGTATCCGGTTTGCGCCTGTGATGGCCGGGAGATTCATAATTCCTTATAAATCGCTGGTTCCATGCTGTCTGCTAGATTTAATTGAACCGGGGAATGGCTTAGACCCCATGCAGGGGGGTTTCCTGCAGGATCCATGCTCTCTGAATATTCCTCACAGATAGATAGATTTATGGATATTTGTTTGCAACCAAAAAACAAAATATTGTGTTACTACTTGGAAACAATCAACAAGTTGCTGTTGATGGATTCTTTTTTTGTTCTTACCTATGTCACGGATGTCGTAGGGGAGAACACCAAAAGACAACGAGAAGGAAGTCAAAACACACTAGGCCTCACCGCTAGGGAAGGAAAAGGGTCACCACCTAAAAAACCCTGCTCCTGGCCCTAACTCCTATCCGTATGGGCACCTCTCGATGGTAGAGATGCCCATACACAGTAACCAAGAAAACCCTGGTGACCCTCGGATTCCCTAAAGGTAATGACAGGGCAGAGACAACCCATTCCTTCCCTGGTGAAGGAACCAGCTTCTCGCTGAGGCCTAGTAAACAACCAGTGCGGGATGAATACAAAACACAAGCGGAACACTTAACTTCTGAGGATGATGGATGAACAGGACTTCAACAAGAACCACACTCCAGCTCTTCCAAAACCAAATGAAGCTATCCAGAGCAAGGAGTGATGGGTAGAGTCAGACTAAATAGGGAGAGGTAAAAGGTCACATGATCCACACCTGAACAGGAGGTGTGGACATACCAGCAACACACAGACAAAGTGAAACCAAAAGAGGCTGTCAGATCACTCATGTGCAGTCAGTCTTTCAGACCTTCTAACACCTGTCACAGGTGTGACAGTACCCCCCCCCACCCCTCTACAGGTGACCTCCGGGCACCCAGGACCGACCTTATCAGAATGTGCTCTGTGAAATGCTCTCACCAGAAGACTAGCATTAACATCGGTCGCTGGAACCCACATCCTCTCCTCTGGTCTGTGCCCTCTCCAATGAACGAGATACTGGAGGGATCTCTGACGAACTCGGAAGTCCACAATCCTGCTGATCTGAAATTCTAAATTGCCGTCCACTATGACAGGAGCGGGAGGTAAGGAAGACGGCTCAACAGGTTCGACACATTTCTATAATAACTATTTATGAAATACGTTATGGATTTTCAAAGCCTGAGGAAGTCAGAAGACGAAAGGCTACAGGGTTAACAATGGCACTTAACAATGATCTTATATGGACCGATAAATCTTAGGCCCAACTTCCAAGAAGGTACCTTAAGTTTAATGTTTCTTGTTGACAACCACACAGAATCAACCACTCTCAGGTCCGGACCACTCATACGTTTCCTGTCAGCCGCACGCTTATACCTGTTGCCCAGCTTTTTCAGATTATTTTGGATTTTCCGCCAAATAGAAGACAAAGAAGAGGAAAATCGTTGCTCCTCAGGAATGCCAGAATTTTGAGCACCAGAAAATGTACCAAACTGTGGATGGTACCCATATGCAGTGGCGTAGGGATCGCCATAGCAACCATAGCAGTGGCTATGGGGCCCTACGCCACTGGGGGCCCGTCCGGACCGCATTCTTTTTTTTAAAATTTTTATTAACACACACAGACAGCCAGGCAGTGGCGTAACTACCGGGGAAGCAGCTGCTCAACACACTTCCGCAACCCCAGCCACCAGAATCTGCGAGAGATGAGATCGACAGTCGATCTGCTCCCAGGGTGCCCAGCAAGCACCGTACAGTGATGTTCCTCAAACACCTTGTGATGTAATTCGGAGGGAACAAACAATTTCCCAAAGTGAGCATCCTCCTGTGCCTCCAACACCCTGGCCTCGAGATCAGGATAAAGAGTGGATATGACTACCCCTTCAGATAAAATGGGACTAGGGTCATTAGACTCACCCCCCCTTCCCAGGAAAGCTACGCGACAAAGCATCCGCCTTGACGTTCTTAACCCCAGGGCGGTAAGTGACGATGAAGTTAAATCTGGTGAAAAACAATGACCATCTGGCCTGCCTTGGGTTCAGTTGCTTAGCCGACTCCAGGTAGGCCAGATTCTTGTGATCCGTAATTACCGTAATAGGATGAATTGCTTCTTCCAACCAATGCCGCCATTCCTCAAACGCCAACTTAATGGCCAGCAATTCCCTATTCCCCACATCATAATTCCTTTCAGCAGTCGAGAGTTTTTTAGAGAAAAATGCACATGGGCGCCATTTACTAGGTGAAGGACCCTGCGACAAGATTGCTCCTACACTTACCTTGGATGCGTCAACCTCTACAATTAATGGCTGAGACACATCTGGTTGCACCAGACTAGAGGCTGAAGCAAAACATTCTTTCCCTGCAGAAAAGACCTGTAATGCCAGATCAGACCAGATAGAAATATCAGCACCCTTCCTAGTCATGTCTGTTAAAGGTTTAACCACCGATGAATAGTTCAAGATAAATTTACAGTAGTAGTTGGTAAACCCCAAAAACCACATAAGCGCTTTCAGATTTTCGGGTCGATCCCAGTCCAACACGGCACGGACCTTCTCGGGATCCATATGAAAACCTGAGGATGAGAGCAGGTAACCCAGAAATTGCACTTCCTGTACAGCAAATACACACTTTTCCATCTTAGCATACAACTTATTCTCTCTTAGGATCTGTAACACCTGTCTCACATGATCCTGATGAGTCTCCATATCAGGCGAATAAATTAGTATGTCATCAAGGTATACAACGATAAACCTCCCCACCAGATGATGAAAGATGTCATTGATAAAGTGTTGAAAAACCGCAGGAGCATTGGTTAACCCAAAGGGCATGACCAGGTTTTCAAAATGACCCTCAGGGGTATTAAATGTGGTCTTTCACTCATCCCCCTCCCTGATCCTTACCAGATTATATGCCCCCCTCAGATCCAATTTAGAGAACACCTTGGCACCGACAATCTAACTAAACAAATCCGGAATCAAAGGAAGGGGGTAAGGATCACGGACGGTAATACGATTGAGCTCACGGAAGTCCAGACATGACCTCAGGGTACCATCCTTTTTCTTTACAAAGAAAAACCCAGCAGCCACTGGGGACTTGGATGGTCTAATATGTCCCTTTGCCAAACTCTCGGTGATATACTCTCGCATGGCCTTTCTTTCGGGTTCCGAAAGATTATACAACAGAGATTTGGGCAGTTTAGCTCCAGGAATAAGATTGACGGGACAGTCATACTCCCGATGCGGAGGCAACTCCTGATTACCACTCTCAGAGAAAACATCAGAAAATTCAGAAATTAACGAGGGTACAGTTTTAGTGGTAACCATAGAGAACGATGCATTAAGACAGATGTCCATGCAAAAATCACTCCAATCGAGAATCTGTCTCACTTGCCAGTCGATGTTAGGGTTATGTTTGCTTAACCATAGTAAGCCCAAAACCATAGAAGCAGGCAGACCCTCCAACACATAACATGAGATAGATTCCTGATGGAAATCACCCACTCTTAAATGAATGTCATTCACTACCTGCGACAGGCATTTTTGGGTGAGAGGTGCTGAGTCAATTGCAAAGACAGGTTTTCTTGCTCCACACCCACACCACCAATAGTCATTTGGGGATTAAACGTCTTTTTCTTTTTGTTTACACCTTGATGCTGCAAGTGCGGACAAATATTTACAAAATGTCCCTTCTTGCCACAACAAAAGCAGACTCCTTTCACATGACCCAAGCTTTTGCCAGTAGTTCCAGGAGTAGCTCCTCCTAACTGCATAGGCTTATCACAAGGCGCAACCAGTGTCTCTCCACCATAAGTGTCAAAGGAAGCAGTGCCCTTATTTGACAGTACGTCCTGAGGATGAGGACCCCTAGATCTCTCCCTCAGGCGTCTATCAAGATGTACAGCAAGGAACATAGCTGCTTCCAAAGGATTTTCATGAAAAGCCAACGCGTCCTGCAGTCTCTCAGAGAGACCCTGACAGAATTGGCTACGGAGAGCAGGATCATTCCACTCTGTATCGGTAGCCCATCTCCTAAATTCAGAGCAATAGGTCTCCGCGGAACATTCTCCCTGCCGCTAACCCTGTAACTTGGTCTCAGCCTGAGAGATCCGATCCGGGTCATCGTAGATAAGACCCAAGGCTCTAAAGAATTCATCTACCGACTAGAGGGACGGTGATTCGGTTGGCAGAGAAAAAGCCCAAGATTGGGCGTCCTCTTTAAGCAACAAAATAATCATACCTACACATTGACACTCATCCCCAGAAGAGTATGGACACAGCCTAACGTATAATTTACATGACTCCCTGAACCGGATGAAATTGTCACTACCCCTAGAAAACCTGTCTGGGAGAGCCACCTTCGGTTCAGAGCAGGCCTGGGACCCACCACTGGAACCAGCAGCCTGTGGACTCTGAATCTGCAAGACCGTCGTGCGGAGGTCAGCTACCTCGAAAGTCCGATTCTGCAGCTAGTATCCATAGCTGCACAGATCAGAACAAAAAATGGCGGTATTGGCTCTGGATAATGTCACGGATGTAGTAGGAGAAAACACCAAAAGACAACAAGAAGGAAGGGGAAAGACACTAGGCTTCACCACTAGTGAAGGAAAAGGGTCACCACCTATAAAACCCTGCTCCTGGCCCTAACTCCTATCTGTATGGGCACCTCTCGATGGTAGAGATGCCCATACACAGGAACCTAGAAAACCCTAGTGACCCTCGGATGCCCTAAAGGTAAAGACAGGGCAGAGACAACCTGTTCCTTCCCTGGTGAAGAAACCAGCGTTTCGCTGAGGCCTAGTAAACAACCGGGGGGGAGGGGAGTAACAAAACACAACAAGCAGAACACTTAACTACTGAGGATGATGGATGAACAGGACTTCAACAAGAACCACACTCCAGCTCTTCCAAAACCAAATGAAGCTATCCAGAGCAAAGAGTGATGGGTAAAGTCAGACAAAATAGGGAGAGGTAAAGGTCACATGATCCACACCTGAACAGGAGGTGTGGACATACCAGCAACACACAGACAAAGTGAAACCAAAAAAGGCTGTCAGATCACTCATGTGCAGTCAGTCTTTCAGACCTTCTAACATCTGTCACAGGTGTGACAACCTATGCACGGATCTCAAGTTAGTAGTCTGTTAAAGCCATCTGGTGTTATATGGAGACAATAAGCAAGCAGGTAACTGTGGTCGACAGTGTTCATGACCAGGGGTGCACTTAGCCTTTCTGCTGCCTGAGACGAAAATTGAAATGGCGCCCCTCCTCCCACACAGATGGAAAATTCTCTACCTAACCTCTTTCCTATTAACATTACATACAGAGCTACAAAACAAACAGCCCGACACACCTCTTACATCCAGTAATGTATCCTTTGATGTAGATGTTCTCTTTCCTCCTCTTCTCCTTTCAGACCAGACCACCATGACGATTTCTTTCATCTCTGTAGAGTAGACATCTTAGTTTCCGACTTTTCCATCATCCTCCCACCTCCTGAAAACCCCATCCTCCCACCCCCAATATTGTGCCTGCTGTGTTACTCAAATACTGTACTCCAGAAACAGTCCACCTGAAAATACTATTACCACACAGATGGAGCCCCCTTCAATAATATTGGCACACAGTGCCCATAAAAAATAACTGTACCCAGCAAATGACACTAATAGTGTAAACATAATGTCCCTCAAAATAATTGTGCTAAGCTGATACTGTGCCAGGGTTCCCCCCATCCCCACAGTAATGATGCTCCCCAAAGTCCGACCAATAGTAATAATTCTCCACCAGAGTGCACCTAGAAGTAATAGTGCCCCAATAGTAATAATCTCCCCACTGTGCCCCAGAAGAAATAATTCTCCTAATAACGCGTGACAGTAGAAAAATGCCCCCTAATGTGATCCTGTACAAAAGAGCCCCCTTATAATGTCTGCCAGTACAAAAAATACACTCTTATAATGTGTGCCAGTGCAAAAAAATAACCCCTAATAATGTTTGCTAGTAAAAAAAAAAAAAAAGCCCCCTTATGTATGCCAGTACAAAAATGATGCCTTATAATGCATGCCAGTGCAAAAATGCCCCCTTATAATATGTTCTAATACAAAAAATGCCCCATAATGTGTGCCAGTGCAAAAAAATACCTACTCTTAGCTTTCACCTGTTGAGCCATTGTCCCTTAGTGCTCACATAATGTGTGCCAATGCACCTTACATGTCAGTACAAAAAATACCCCCTCTTAATGCCCCCAGTAGAGCCAATGTCCCCATAGTGCCACCATGTCTGCCAGTACAAAAATGTCTCCCTTCTGTGCCTGTACAAAAAATACATCCTCTTAGTGCCACCAGTACAGCCAATGTCCCCATAGTTCCCTCATAATGTGTGCCAATACCCATTTGTGTGTACCAGTACAATAGTTCCCCCTGTTAGTGCCCCCAGTTGAGCTAATGTCCCCATAGTGTCCCTATAATGTGTGCCACTATATAGTGTCCCCAATAGATACCCCCATAGTGCTCCTCTCTCCCCCTTCTCTATAGTGCCCCCCATAACATGTGCCAGTATAAAATGCCCCTATATAGTGCCCCCAGTAGATGCCCCCATAGTGCTCCTCTCCCCCCTCCTCCATAGTGTCCCAACAGCGTGGTGCCAAATGAACTTACCTCCATGGTGCTTTCAGTGATGTGGTGCAGGCCTCTTTCCCGCGCTGTACACTGCCTGGCATAGGTGGCATGATGATGATGACGTTTTCGTGCCACCTGAACTGACCTCTGATAGGCACTAGGCCTAAAGTCTATTAGGGGAAAGAGGGAAGGAAGACGCTGCTCCCATACTCCTCAAGACGGCGATACAATAGAGACGAGAACAATGGAAGCGCTCGTTTCCCACAAACCTGCTGCCGCCCCCCCGCTTATCTCTAGGGGTGCACTGCCTGAGGCGATTGCATCTCCGTGCCTTATTGAAGGTGCGGCCCTGGTCACGACGTGTGAACACCCAAGGAATAATTAAAGGGAACCTGTCGAGGGGGTAGAAGGGGTTAAAGGGTAGTGGATTGATGGTGTGTTGTTAATTATTAATTTACCTGATATCTATTTGGGGAAAAATATAATAAAGAATGATAAAAAAAAATGTGAATCTGTCACCATGAAATGCAGTATAATTTGCAGGCGGCAGGTTATAGAGTTGGGGGAGCAAAGCAGGTAGATATATAAGTTTTTAAGGAACAAAAAAACAGTATAACGTAATTCCTTTATATTCCTGCTTTTTTGGGGCTTAGGAGTCCAGAGTGAGTAGGACATTAAACATCATTACATACTAAGAGTATTAGCTATGGAAAATGTAAAAGATACAAACCGGATTCCAAAAAAGTTGGGACACTATACAAATCGTGAATAAAAACTGAATGCAATGATGTGGAGGTGCCAACTTCTAATATTTTATTCAAAATAGAACATAAATCACGGAACAAAAGTTTAAACTGAGAAAATGTACCATTTTAAGGGAAAAATATGTTGAATCAGAATTTCATGGTGTCAACAAATCCCAAAAAAGTTGGGACAAGGCCATTTTCACCACTCTGTGGCATCTCCCCTTCTTCTTACAACACTCAACAGACGTCTGGGGACCGAGGAGACCAGTTTCTCAAGTTTAGAAATAGGAATGCTCTCCCATTCTTGTCTAATACAGGCCTCTAACTGTTCAATCGTCTTGGGCCTTCTTTGTTGCACCTTCCTCTTTATGATGCGCCAAATGTTCTCTATAGGTGAAAGATCTGGACTGCAGACTGGCCATTTCAGTACCTGGATCCTTCTCCTACGCAGCCATGATGTTGTGATTGATGCAGAATGTGGTCTGGCATTATCTTGTAGAAAAATGCAGGGTCTTCCCTGAAAGAGATGACCTCTGGATGGGAGCAGATGTTGTTCTAGAACCTGAATATATTTTTCTGCATTGATGGTGCCTTTCCAGACATGCAAGCTGCCCATGCCACACGCTCTCATGCAACCCCATACCATCAGAGATGCAGGCTTCTGAACTGAGCGTTGATAACAACTTGGGTTGTCCTTGTCCTCTTTGGTCCGGATGACATGGCGTCCCAGATTTCCAAAAAGAACTTCGAATCGTGACTCGTCTGACCACAGAACAGTCTTCCATTTTGCCACACTCCATTTTAAATGATCCCTGGCCCAGTGAAAACACCTGAGCTTGTGTATCTTGCTTAGAAATGGCTTCTTCTTTGCACTGTAGAGTTTCAGCTGGCAACGGCGGATGGCACGGTGGATTGTGTTCACTGACAATGGTTTCTGGAAGTATTCCTGAGCCCATTCTGTGATTTCCTTTACAGTAGCATTCCTGTTTGTGGTGCAGTGTCATTTAAGGGCCCAGAGATCACGGGCATCCAGTATGGTTTTACGGCCTTGACCCGTACGCACAGAGATTGTTCCAGATTCTCAGAATCTTCGGATGATGTTATGCACAGTTGATGATGATAGATGCAAAGTCTTTGCAATTTTTCACTGGGTAACACCTTTCTGATATTGCTCCACTATCTTTCTGCGCAACATTGTGGGAATTGGTGATCCTCTACCCATCTTGGCTTCTGAGAGACACTGCCCCTCTGAGAAGCTCTTTTTATACCCAATCATGTTGCCAATTGACCTAATTAGTGTTAATTGGTCTTCCAGCTCTTCGCTATGCTCAAATTTACTTTTTCCAGCCTCTTATTGCTACTTGTCCCAACTTTTTTGGAATTGGAATCAACGTATTTTTCCTTTTAAATGATACATTTACTCGGATTAAACGTTTGATCTGTCATCTACGTTCTATTACAAATAAAATATTGACATTTGCCATCTCCACATCATTGCATTCAGTTTTTATTCACAATTTGTTTAGTGTCCCAACTTTTTTGGAATCCGGTTTGTAGAATGGAAGCATCAACAGCAGCCTGTTGACTGATTCTAGGGAGACAGAAACACTTTTTTAGGCTGTGCATGGAACCAGTGTAGAGGAGAAAATAGACAGCGGCACTCACCCGTGTGTTGAATAGCGGCAGCTTTTATTTCCAAGATAACATTAGGCAGGGGGCGCACAATTCTGAAGCACGCATTGAACAGCGGCGGCCGTTTCGCGCTACATGAGCTTCATCAGGCTGTGCGTCAATGCGTGCTTGCGCATTGCTCCTTTTAATTACTGGCGCCGGCCATTGTCATGGAGATTAACAAACCGGTCTAGTGTCTACATAAAAGGATAACTCGTAAACATATAAAAACAACGTACAGGTGAACATCATAGGCAGTGATTAGTAATGGTGAGTCTATTTCTAGAGGAAGGGGCTGAGAACATTTCTATCATTTAATCCAAGTGCCCCCAGGGCTTGTGTGCGTAAGATCCTCCTCGCTTCTCTCTGCAGGAGGAGGCGATGTCTGTCCCCCCCCCCCCTGCAGAGGAGTAGATACAGTCTCTAGACCAGAGAAGGAAATAGTATCACCATCATGGGCTTTTCTAACATGGTCTATCAACCTTGGACAACCTTTCCCTGTCCTAATGGAGTTAAAATGCTCCCTGACCCGTTCAAAAAGACACCTAATGGTTTTCCCGATGTAGAATCGCCCGCAGGTGCACAGTAGTAAATATACCACGTACGTGCTCCGGCAGTTGATAAAGGTGTTGACTTTATGCTGAATCCCAGCAAATTCAATACATTTTTTCTGGGAATTATAGGTACATAGTGAACAACTGCCGCACCTATAGTTGCCCTTTGGTAGGTTGCTTCTGAGCCAATTCTTACTCTTGTCAGGTTGGAACCTGCTCCTAACAAGTTTATCTTTGACAGTGTGGCTCCGTCTAAAAGAGATCAATGGTTTATGTCCTGTGAGCTCATTCAGAGTTACATCCCTCTTTAGAACCTCCCAGTTTTTAAATATGGCTGAGCGAATCCGCTCCGCCATAGGGCTGTATTTAAAGGAGAATGCAAATCTGATGCCCTTAATGTCTGTCTTACTTTTATCACCTCTGTGACTACCACTCCTCAAGAGACTATCCTGTGAAAAATTCTCTTCATATCTGCATTGAGTGGCTCTTCGGGATATCCTCTCTTCAATAGTCGCTGTTTCAAGTCAAAAGCCTGTCTCTGGTACCCACTGTCTTTGCTGTTAATACGCCTCAATCTAATAAATTGTCCGTAAGGTACGGCTTTTTTGACACATTGTGGATGGAAGCTGTCGTGGTGGAGCAAGGAGTTGGTCGCTGTGGGCTTGCGAAAGCCCTCTGTGACCAACTCGTCGCCCTCCACCAGGACAGCCACATCCAGGAATTCCAACCTGGAACCTCCAAAGTTCAGGGTGAAAGTCATCCCCATGTCATTTTTGTTGAGGAAACTAACAAACTCGCTGCACTCCTTTTCTGTACCCTCCCAGACTATGAATACGTCATCAACAAAACGCAAATACGTTTTTAATTTAGGAAGAAACGGATTCATGGTAGAATAAATATACCTGTCCTCTAGTCTGGCAAGGTACATATTAGCAAATGTGCAGGAGACGGGGGTCCCCATGGCCGTACCCAACCTTTGCCTGTACCACTCGACCCCAAACTGAAACACATTATTGGTTAAAATGAACTCAAGTGCCTCACCAACAAAATCACAGTAGAGCCGGCTTTTACCCAGGTTCACCACGATGTCAAGGACCGCCTCCACACCCGCATCATGTGGGATGCGGGTGTAGAGGCTCTCCACATCGAGGGACACCAATTGGTAACCTTCTTGCCAATGCAATTCCCTAAGGGCCAATAAAAAATCATTAGTATCTCTGAGATATGCTGGGGCACTTGTGAGGGCAGGTCTCAAGAGCCAGTCTACATATTTAGACAGAGGCTCAGTCACTGAGCCAATCCCCGCGACGATGGGACGACCCGGGGGATGGCTCAGCGACTTGTGCACCTTAGGGAGAAAATAGCAAGATGGTTTCGCTGGGGAAAGGGGACAAGCTTGTCCAACATATTCATGGCAAGAAAGCCAGCCTCCACATATCTGGTAACAAGGGACTTCAACAACTGCTGGGTACTGGCCAAAGGGTCCCCCCGTATCCTCTCGTATACGCGAGTGTCCCCTAGTTGTCTAAGGGCTTCATTTAAGTAGTAATCCCTAGACATGAGGACCACATTGCCCCCCTTGTCCGCCGGTTTCACAATTATATCATCCTGGGAGCGAAGCCAATGTAAGGCTTTTTGCTCATCAGAATTGATATTGGATTTGAGCAGTGGAATAAATCACTGCTTGTATGTCTCTCATTACTTGATGTTGAAATTAGGGTTGTCCCGATACCGATACTAGTATCGGTATCGGGACCGATTCCGAGTTTTCTCGGCGGTACTCAGCCGCCGATACCCCGCCCCGATACATAAATAGAATACTATGGGCGTAACTATGGGCGGGGCCCGGTGCAGTCACTGTACTCTTACACCGGGCCCCGCCGCTCACCAAAGTATTTATAAACGTGAATCCTTATCCTGTTATTAAGTTGAACTAACGCTGCCCTCTCCCATGTTCCCATGTCCCCCCTGTATCCCCACAGCACTTACTTAAGCTTCCATAGCAGGCAGAGCAGACGGCAGCAGTAACGTCACTCACTGACGTAGAGCGCCTGCTCCGCCCACTTTATGAGTGAAGCAGGCGGAGCAGACGCGCGACGTCAGTGAGTGACGTTACTGGTGCCGTCCGCTCTGCCTGCTATGGAAGCTTAAGTAAGTGCTGTGGGGATACAGGGGAACATGGGAGAGGGCAGCGTTAGTTCAACTTAATAACAGGATAAGGATTCACGTTTATAAATACTTCGGTGAGCGGCGGGGCCCGGTGTATTGGGGGACACTGTTATGAGGGGGATCTGTGGATGACATATAGCAGTGTCATCCACAGATCCTCCCCATAACAGTTCCATCCACAGATCCCCTATAACAGCACCATCCACAGATCCCCCACCAAATAACAATGCCATCCTCAGATCCCCCCACCCCATAACAATGCCATCCACAGATATCCCACCCCATAGCAGTACCATCCACAGATCCCCATAACAGTGCCATCCACAGATCCCCCATAACAGTGCCATCCACAGATCCCCCATAACAGTGCCATCCACAGATCCCCATAACAGTGCCATCCACAGATCCCCATAACAGTGCCATCCACAGATCCCCCATAACAGCACCATCCACAGATCCCCATAACAGCGCCATCCACAGATCCCCCATAACAGTGCCATCCACAGATCCCCCATAACAGTGCCATCCACAGATCCCCCATAACAGTGCCATCCACAGATCCCCCATAACAGTGCCATCCACAGATCCCCATAACAGTGCCATCCACAGATCTCCCATAACAGTGCCATCCACAGGTCCCCCATAACAGTGCCATCCACAGGTCCCCCATAACAGTGCCATCCACAGATCCCCCACATGACAGTGCGTCATCCACAGATCCACAGATCCCCCAAAACGGTCACATGACATTTAAAAAAAGTATCGGTATTCGGTATCGGTGACTACTTGAAAAAAAGTATCGGTACTTGTACTCGGTCCTAAAAAAGTGGTATCGGGACAACCCTAGTTGAAATATATCAATGCTACTACCGGCGGGCATCGGGGGGCAAAAAGTGGATCTGACTCCACCCTTGAATGGATCCACAGAAGTGTCAGACGGAGACTCCTCAGTAACATCCATTCCAGTGAGAAATTCAAGACAGGCTCGTTCTTCTTTATTGAATTTAGTGGATATTTGGAAAGCTGCAGGATCAGGGCATAGTGGTGATTCCCCCTGAGTGGTGGCTACCTTGTGTGGAGTGTCCCTAAACAACTTATGTAAGTAAAGCTTACGGGTAGCTTTAAACAAGTCCACTTCAAAAGTGACGGGGTCAAATTGCTCTGTAAGGCCATAACCAAGTCCTTTACTCAGAACCTTTATGCAACCAGGCGGCAGCAGACGGTCAGTTAAGTTGATCACCAAGTTGTCATCAGGTGGAAGGGAAGTCTCTATTTCCTCCAGGACACCTGTTTCTTCTCTCTTTCCAACTTTCTGACCCCTGTTCTTTTTGTTGGTCTTCCTGCGTCCCCTTCTGGTCTTTTTCCTAAAGGGTCACTCAGGTTCCCTGCAGCATTAGTTGGTACTTGATTGGGATCATCTGAGGTACTAGAGTCAGAGTCTGTCGTCCAGTAGTCGTTATTCTGACGACGGTATGATTTTTTCTTTTGTTGTTTTTTGAACCTTCTACCAGTGTTCCAGTCGAAAATACGGCCAGATTCATAGTCCTGTTGGTCTCTCACAAATTTGTCTCTCTTACTTTCCTTGACCTCAGCTTGTACAACTGTGAGTTTTTTATTTAGTTTTTTATCAAATATTTCAAGGAGGTTTTTAGACAGTCTCGACTCAAGTTCTGCCCTTGCTTTGGTGAGTTCATCTTTTACTGTGTCATATTCCTTGATGTCTCTTTTCAGAACTGTATCCAAAATTTGTAGCGAGAAGTTTGCATGTAACAATTGCCATTCCTTTAAAAAGACATCATCATATTCATATTGTGCAGGAAACTTGTATACCCTCAGGCCCCTTGGCACTCTTCCACTCTCCTTATAGGATTTTAGTGAATTGACCGTCCAAAATAGACGTATTTCTTTATCTGCCAACTGCGCTCCTTTCACTCCAAGCGCACGGGTGCTCAGGTTTTGCAGGGTATCCTTGATGTTACACTGCGTGAAGAAATCTTCCGCCCCCTCTCTGCCTTCTAATATAGACTGGCTGGACGCCTCTGTAGCCATGTTAATTGAAACAGTTGCAAAGATTAGTATTGCTCTTAGCGTTTCGTGGCGTGCTCAAGCCCCAAAGACAAAGTCCTGAATAATCCAAGTGAGTAAGATAGGGGGCGGCACAACCACACTGGCAGTAAGCACTGGCAATCAAAGCGGCATACACGGCTGGGGAGGACTGTGCATAGTAAAAAATGAACTAAAAAAGGGTGGAAACAGCAAAAAAAAAAAAAAAAAAGAAAGGTAATGATGCCTGGAATTTATATTTGTCAACTATAGAGTCAATATTAAGGGGGACTGTCACTTTAAGTGTTTATTTCTAGCTGTTAAATTGAGATCATTGGACACATGGACAGAAGGTGTAACTAGTATGGAGGAGGTCCTGTAGTTGATATGAGGCCGGTGAGGTAGTGGAGCATAAGCTAGAGCTTTATGAAAAGTAGCAAAGTAGGGGGAAGTTTTTCCTTTCAATTTTAAAGTTTCTAGTGGCAGTAAAGGGGTTAATTCTAAATTCCCTGTGTTTTCCAAGGTGGCGAAAGAGTTAATCTTAATGCCCTTTGTTGTTTACGGCAATGGTGAGATCAATGGTTAGTTCAAGGTTGATCCCGGGATCTCTCATCCGTGAAGGTCCTCCTAGGAAGTGGGGGTCCCGGACAGTTCAGTTTTCAGTCCCTAAAATAATCCCTGGGCTCAGCTCAGCTTGACCAATGTCCCTCCCTCCTGTGAACCAAGGTAAGTTATAAATTCCCTTGTGGTCTGGGAAAGTGAAGTAGTTGATTTTACTTTATCTCTTAGCCTAGGGCAGTGAAGGAGTTCATCTTACATTCTCTGGTGGTCTAAGGCATTAATCAAGTTCTTTTTACATCCCCTGGTGGCCAAGGGCAGTGGAAGAGTTAATTTAACATTCCCTGGTGGCCTAGGGCAGAGAAGGAGTTAATTCCCTGTTGGTCTAAGGCATTAATACATAGAAACATAGAATGTGTCTGCAGATAAGAACCATTTGGCCCATCTAGTCTGCCCAGTATACTGAATACTATGGATAGCCCCCGGCCTATCTTATATGAAGGATGGCCTTATGCCTATCCCATGCATGCTTAAACTCCTTCACTGTATTTGCAGCTACCACTTCTGCAGGAAGGCTATTCCATGCATCCACTACTCTCTCAGTAAAGTAATACTTCCTGATATTACTTTTAAACCTTTGCCCCTCTAATTTAAAACGATGTCCTCTTGTAGCAGTTTTTCTTCTTTTAAATATTCTCTCCTCTTTTGCCTTGTTGATTCCCTTTATGTATTTAGCAGTTTCTATCATCTCCCCTCTGTCTTGTCTTTCTTCCAAGCTATACATGTTAAGGTCCTTTAATCTTTCCTGGTAAGTTTTATCCTGCAATCCATGTACCAGTTTAGTAGCTTTTCTCTGAACTCTCTCCAAAGTATCAATATCCTTCTGGAGATATGGTCTCCAGTACTGAGCACAATACTCCAAATGAGGTCTCACTAGTGCTCTGTAGAGCGACATGAGCACCTCCCTCTGTCTACTGGTAATGCCTCTCCCTATACACCCAAGCATTCTGCTAGCATCTCCTGCTGCTCTATGACATGGTCTGCCTACCTTTAAGTCTTCTGAAATAATGACCCCTAAATCCCTTTCCTCAGATACTGAGGTTAGGACTGTATCACTGATTGTATATTCTGCTCTTGGGTTTTTACGCCCCAGGTGCATTATCTTGCACTTATCAACATTACATTTTAGTTGCCAGATTTTTGACCATTCCTCTAGTTTTCCTAAATCCTTTTCCATTTGGTGTATCCCTCCAGGAACATCAACCCTGTTACAAATCTTTGTGTCATCAGCAAAAAGACACACCTTATCACAGAGGCCTTCTGCAATATATATTAAACAATATGGGTCCCAGAACAGATCCCTGAGGTACCCCACTGGTGACAAGACCATGGTCTGAATATACTCCATTGACTACAACCCTCTGTTGCCTGTCCCTCAGCCACTGCCTAATCCATTCAACAATATGGGAGTCCAAGCTCAAAGACTGCAGTTTATTGATAAGTCTTCTATGTGGGACAGTATCAAAAGCCTTACTAAAGTCTAGATAAGCGATGTCTACTGCACCTCCTCCATCTATTATTTTAGTCACCCAATCAAAAAAATCTATAAGATTAGTTTGACATGATCTCCCTGAAGTAAACCCATGCTGTTTTTCATCTTTCAATCCATGGGATTTTAGATGTTCCACAATCCTCTCCTTAAGTATGGTTTCCATTAATTTCCCCACTATTGATGTCAGACTCACTGGCCTATAGTTGCCCAATTCCTCCCTACTACCTTTCTTGTGAATGGGCACAACATTTGCTAATTTCCAATCTTCTGGGACGACTCCTGTTACCAGTGATTGGTTAAATAAATCTGTTAATGGTTTTGCTAGTTCACCGCTGAAAGTCCTTTTTACATCCCCTGGTGGCCCAGGGCAGTAAAGGAGTGCATTTTACTTTCCCTCTTGGCTTGCGGCATTGTACTTTCCCTGGTGACCTAGGACCACAAAGGTCCCTGGTGGTCTAAGGATGTGAAGGGCGTTCAATGGTTAATTCAGATTGTTCTTGGAGTGGCTATCTTTGGAGGTCCCCCTATAAATTGGGGGTCCTGGGCAATTACCCAGTTTGCCAACCCCATATACTGTACATGCTTCATCTGGGATTGTTCCTTCCTCATGGTCACTGTAAAGCGGGGTGGACTCTCTTCTGCCGCCCAGAGGGGTCATAATTTTACCGTAGGGGCCCATTTCCTATATTTATGTCACTTCATGAACAGTTTAAAATGCTTATTTATTCTATAAATCTTCTACAGACAGTAAATATGGCTCCCATCGACGGTTCATCCAGCGTCCTGCCTAATTATACATTGATGTAGAACCTGGGTACACATCATTGCAGAATTAGTCAAAGCTTCTGTTCAGGAGTCTCGAAAAGCTATGTGACAAGCCCTTAGCTTAGAGGGGTTCTCATGGGTTGTTGTCACTCAGCTTTCCCAGAATCAGATACACCGAAGTCTAATTTTGAACGCACTTACGTTACATGTCTCATTTCGTATTCTCCTGGATGGGAATGCTACCTTATCAGATGTACCTTAATAATATTTTGCTCGGTTCAGACAATTCCAATTAAACCAGTACCTGACCGGTACAGCGATGAATAATGCAGGAGGACCAGCGTGCAACGTTCTAATATTAGCACCGAGAGGAGGCGATGTCGATTACGGGAGGAATGAGGGACTCAGCCAAGGTAATTAATGTTAATACAACGAGGACGATTCCGTGCACGGCCTTAAAAAAAAAAAATAAACACCGTAGAACAATACGAATGATACAATGTGATACATTTCATATTACACTCCAAGGACTCATCTGTAGAAGGATTTTTTAAAGAGACATCCCCCCTTAGATTAGGGCATCTGCGTCCCTATCACATGTTATGGCGGTTTCCCTTCAATCCATTTAAAACCGAAAAATCTTGTCATTCATAGAGCAGGTTTGTCATTCAGTCCATCGGGAAAGCTGGGTGAAAACGGCAATGGTTATGGTGGCTAAAGTAAAGTAAAATCTACAGAACGAGAAAAAACTATGAATGTCCCTTTAAGTGACTTACTGTATATATAGGAAAAAGGGCCCCTACAATAAAATGGTGCCCCCTCCTGGTACAGGAGCAGAGTTCACCCAGGTTGGCGAGGAAGGAACATTGAGAGGAAACACTGTTTTAGGGTAGCCCTTATAGGAACCACCTGCATTAACCATCGACCCCTTCAAAGCTCAAGATCACCAGGGAATGAACGATGAACTCCTTGTGACCAGTTACCCTACTGCCTATCGGCACACTCAACAGGTCTAGGCAGCTGTGATGTGAGGAGCTTCATTGATTCTGTGGTCACTAGGAGCCGTCAAAGGAACTCTAGTACGTGAGGACACCATCAAACAGCATCCCATATCTCTGCCCCCTGGATGGGGTAATGCAAAGACTTTGCTGCTACTGTACCAGGCTGCTGTAGAAATTCTGCTGCCTATCCAGATATGAGGAGCAGTTTGTTGGAGTATTCACAGTGTGTAACTGGTACTAGATGTAACATGGAGGGAACAGCATCCAAACAGCATCCCAAATCTTAGCTTCCTGGAAAAAAAGCATCCTGGGGTTGTCAGCAGCACTAATATAAGAGGCGAGTCCCTCCTTTTAAATAAGGGTATATATGGGGGCTCAGGCACACGGTGGTGGACCAATTCACTTAAATGGGTCTGCAATCCAGAAGGTGCGGTGCGTAACGGAGGCACGGAAGCACTGCGGAGTTCTTCTGTGGTTTTCTGTCCGTGCCTCCGTACCGCAAAAAAATAGAACATGTTCTATTTTTTTGCGGTCCAGACGGATCATGGACCCTTTCAATTGAATAGGTCTGCATCCATCTGCGGCAGCCGTACGGATGGTGCCCGTGCATTGGGGACCGGAACGGACGGCACACATGAGCCCTGATACTGTGAGAAAATCAAGCAGGTTTCCACTGCAACCCCTATATTCTACCTTCCCACGTCACAATCATAGAGGTCCAGGATGCTGAGATATGAGGAGCTGTTTGGCGATGTCTTTTTTACACACCCTAAAATAACGACACCAGATCAGTATTATAAAACAGTTTACTTCCCATTGATTATCAGGGCAGGTACAGACTTCTACATGACCATCTCAAGACCAGGAGACGCACATCATACAAGGCAGCATCAACGTCGGGTAGAAATGAGCATCGGAGGGTGATTAAACCAATAAATGTCATCTTTATAAAGGACTTATAATGAGCCGTATTATAATGCTTAGGGTCATATTTAAAGGGGCTTTGGTTTTAGACCCATTCCTATTTTTTCCATTTGAAATTGCCCATTTACCATTATGACATAGGAAGGAAGATTATTTGCAGATTAAGTTTTGAATGAATCTTTATAGGAGGTCAGTTTTTTTTCTGATACGGAGCTCCAAATCCTCTACATAGACATAGAATTAGACCATGAAATTCCAGCTACCTGCAGCCACCACTAGAGGGAGCTCAGGAGCTTACTGCATCCATTCTATACATTGCACTCATCGTGGGTTATCACTGGAGATGTCCAACCCTTTCCCCACCACCAGCAATAGTCCTAGATGACTGAGGGGTCCAGAACTTAGTGCTGTGTAATGGATTTCCAGGTAAACAGGGGTTAATAAAAGCAGTAGGGATTTTGACTGGAAGGGAATTTTTGGGATCTCCCACTGGTTAATCTTGTAGAATTTGGGGTGAATCAACACATCCTTAGCTGTGGAGCATTTTTTAAGTGTGCATATACAAGGTAGAACTACAGGGTAGGTAATAAATGGGCCCCTCACACATTAGCCCACCAGAAGAAGGGGGGCACTCAAGGCTCCTGCTGACTATTACAGTTGACTTTTGGATTAGTGTCTGTCCCGTTACAGCTCATCGTTTTGCTGCTCTCTAGTGGCTCACCTTCTGAACTGCGTGCTCATGAAATGCGTTGGACAAGGAAAAAAAATATTTCCACCCATCAGGTTATGGTTTCCTCTAAGAAATGCCCTTGTTTTAAGAAATCCCCCCCCCCCCCCCCCCATAGACAGTACAATGGATAACGTATAATCATAGTCTCCTGTCTTGGTCATTATAAAGAACATACATTTTTTATAAATCTACTGATTCGTTTATCTCACAAAATCAACAAGTGCAAGATATATAAAAGCATTTGGCATCTTAGTAGAAAAATAAGACCATATAGACTTTAAGTCCATCCACGTGTAGTGACATCGCTCTGCAGGAGGGCTGCGTTCCTTGCAATCTCTTTAATACGTGCATGTAATGTGACGGTGGCTGCGGCATTATAACACTACAAATATGGCTGCTACTGTATTAAACGTTAAGACTTGGCGTGTCCTTCTCTTTGTCTCTGGGCAATGTCCAGAACATGAGCTCCTCCATAAGACTGAGGTTTCAAGAAAGCAAATGGTGAGCAATGATGAGTGTATCCGATCCACAAGGTCCATCATACATGATCCATTTCTGAAAATTGGCCAAGAAAATTTCCAAAAGTATAACGTGGCACTACGTTGTCAAAAATTCTAATGGATGACATGAAAAGTGAGTTTATAGCCCAAACAAAAGAGTCAATAGCTCCACCAACCCCTCCGAGATGCCCTCTACACCCTATCCTCACCATATGTGGTCCATGAGAGCAGTGGTCTTATGGCTCAGAAGTGGACTTCTGCCAGCCACTGAAGAGCAACCAGTAGACTTCTCGGTCTGCTTTAGGCTATTAAAATCCCAGTATTATTCAGGCATTACATGGCACTGATATTTGAGCACTATATGGCGATTTTATTTTGCTGTATTACTAGGGGGGGGGGGGTGTCCGCAGACCTGGCACGGGGTGCAGTGGGTGCATTTAAACACAGACAATGGTACCTAAGGGAGCATGAAGACTTGTCAGACTTCAAAGTTGTGGTGGACTGGTAAAAAGTGGGCAACTACACTCCTCAGGGCCCCCATAACTTATAAACACTTGAGAGCAATAGAGGGAATCATGGTGGACAGCTACTTCAACCTTTATGTCCCCCCCCCCCCCCCCCCAACTGAATGTGTCAGCAATAACTGACATCTAGCAGCATGTGATCACTTGAGAAACCTAAAACATAAATAGCTACAAAGTGGAAAAGCCTAATATTTTGTGATTTCGTGCTGGGACTTCCTGCTAGGAGAGGGGAAGAGAGAGGTGCTCTCTATTTAAAATTACATTAAAACTTTAATTTAAATGTTATTTTGGGGTCTTTTATTTATTTATTTATTTATACACAGTGGTTCCTTCTAGAAGCTCTCATGAAGTCCATTCTCTGGATCACTGGAGACTGACGTTTACAGGCATCAGCTGGCTTTCTAACTGGAGAGGATGAGACTCGGATATCATATTGGTATCATAGGGGTTCAGAGGATGCTGGTGGTTGTATTACTTGATGTTTAGGAGTTGGTTTCTTGTTGAGGAATGCAGAGCGTTGACATAACGAAGAAGGGTTGAGGTTAGTCTTTGATACATTTCTTGAAGAACCTTACAAGAAGATTCAGGCTTCCTTGAGTGTCTTGAATGACAATGTTATAATAGTAGCAGTCAATCAAATGTACTTAATGTAAGTATGTAGACCAGGTGTCGGGACAAGAGAAGTCACCTCCATTCTAGGAGCCTTCAGAAAGTTCTTAACAGTAGATCCAACTTTGCCAGACGCTGGATAACCTGTCCTGGCCCCAGAGGCATTATGGATGAAGGTTACAAATCCTCCTCACTGTGCTCTGCAAACGTTTGGAAGTCCCTCAGGATCTGTGATACGTTCTCCGATCCTTGACCCGACAGGTCATCCAGCTCCGAGTCTGGTGTCACTTCCGGAGAAGCTAAAGTTATGGGTTCATCAGGCATCATGGAAGGGTCAGGAGATGGCGGAGCCTTAGGGATCGGTCTTTGTGATTCCTTTCGAGACAGTGAACGACTGGCGTCGCGGAAACTGGCAAAAGGCGGGCGCAGGCGGACACCGGACTGGGCGGTTCCTTCAATGGCCTTTTGCAGCTAATGGAAAGATAAAAGGGATCTGAGGTGACTTTTGTTGACCATATCCATGTGACTCATGTCTATAGGGGGCAGCAGTCCTTTTAACGTTTCTAGAGCATCTACAGCCACTAGGAGACCCCAAGTACTGCCCATAATTAGCGCCCCTTATGTCGACCATAATTAATAGCATCTTAGTCCGAGTATAAGGTAAAATCTGCAACTTTGCTACATACTTTGTGTATCAATTTGTCAAGAAGATCTCTGCTTCCTGTCAGTGAATTGGAACATTCTTTTAATACCTCTAACAGCTGAAGGTTTGTTACACTTGTCTCATTGGTACACAATTCTCTGCAGATTGAATAGTTACAAACATAGCCAAGCGATCGCATTCGGCTATTTTCATAAGTCCCATAGGGGTGAAATGAGAGCACACTGGGCAAGTGCGGGGACCTGTCCATTCCTCCGGAGGGCGGCTGCGCATGCGCAGCTGCTCTTTTTTCACTTCAGGGGTCTTGTTCTAGACATGGGACCCGCACCTATCTGATATTGGTGGCATATCCTAGCTATGATCCAGATGGGAATACTCCTTTAGGTAATGATTCTGCAGCCTCTTCTGTACCATTCTTCTGTTATTCCTCCTAGAAAGCTACAAATAAATTTGATGATGTCGGAAGGAGGGTGTGCACCTTCATAGTCTGATACTGTCAGCTCTGACTGCACATTAACAGACTGTGTAGGAATACACTCCTGACCGTTACCACTCAATTTGGTCATACAATTCCAGGAGGAATAACAGAGGAATACCACAACACTGAGTTCTAACTAAAAATACTACAAAATCGTTATTTCATGAAGATAAAAGTATTTGCTTAAAAAAATAAAAAAAACATTTCGGGAGAGTCGAAAGATCCTCTAAACTGCCTGGACTCCTGATACATTTTACCTGCAACTGACAAGTATTAGCTCTTTCAGTCTGTTCAGTTTTTGGATGTACAAAGGAAAGGTTCTGTTCACTGACAGCAAGCAGACATTATGAATAAGCAGAAGAATTAAAAGGTATTTAAATAGGAGGAGAAATTTTCTGTATGCACAAAATGGAAAACCCCACTAACACCACCCAACGCCAAGTGACCTTACTATTAATCTCAGGCTACACCACGGCTTATACTCCAGTCACATACAGAGCTGCAGACTTGGAAAGAGTAAATGTAGATGTACAGTAGACAGGGGCGCGCCACCAATGAGGCCAGGTGAGGCCATCGCCTCAGGCAGCACCAGGTAGGGGCAAGAGGGGGGCAGCGGAAGGGCCATGGGCAATGAGCGCTTTTCTTGTGGCAAAGGGGTTAGGTTAAGAAATCGGCATTGGGGGGGGGGGGGGGGGGGGGGGGCGCCGTTTCAGTTTTTGCCTCAGACAGCAGAACGGCTAGGTGCCCCCCTGACAGTAGAATCCTGAGGTTCTGCAGCATATAATGGGATCTTAGGTAAGCTGATAGGGTGTATGTGCCGTCACAGTGCAGCCAGCAGAATTCTGAGTACAGCTCTGGGTGTGATTGGAGTATAAGTCATGATATAGCAGAAAATCAGCGCAAGATGAATAGATCTAAACTGTACAATGGACGCAGACGCTGGGTCCGGCAGTCAGGGTGTTTTCAGCAGAGGACATGTTTTTAGGGGGTCTCACTGTCACCGATGCCCCTCTAATCTTTCTCTCACCTCTTTCAGAGCGATGACTCCCCTCAGCTTCCCCCCACTGGTGATATACGCCTGGCTAAGGCCGAGGAGAGAGAAGAGTGTGTGCGTCTGGAAGAAAGCAAGAACATACGTACAACGTTTAACACAAAAACATTCAAAAATGTCTAAAAAAGAAAAACATAAAATGAATGAAAATGTAACACAGTCTCCATCTTATATAAATCCTTCTAAAATCCTGATATAATACTCGGGTAACAAATACTAGCCGGCATTGCAGTGAACATGAGGGTATACCCCTGCTCTGCCTGTGTGTCAGTCTTCACTGTATTTCTGGAATTACATTTACAATGCTGTTGAACTTTCCAACATAAGATAATGGAATTGAGGAAAAAGTGAATTGAAAGTTAGTATTTTGATCCAAAAAACAAAACGTCCCGTCTTAAAATAAAGTATAAATTAAAGAGATACCATGACTCCTGATTTATTTTTTCTTTGCATTTTATTTATTAAATATTTGTATTTACATTTAATTTTTGTGTTTCACATTGAATGAAAAGAAAAAAAACTATCGAGAAACCATCAGCCAAAGCAGCTGTTGTCAGGTCTCGTTTTCCTATTAGGGATTTGTTCTGATTGGTTAATTAACACTTTAATGACCCCGCAATCCTGATCATCTAGCACTTCATACCCAATGGGGGTAGTAGTTAAAGGGAACCTGTCATGTGGATATTTGATTATAATCTAACTAATTATATACAATCATTAACTACTAAAAAGTGCCTTAGATGTATTCACTTACTGGTGTGACAGATGGTTACCTCATAATATACACACAAAGATGCCGCATGCTAATGAGCTGATTTGAGTCCAGCGTGATGTCATTGAGTCCAGCGTTTATTTAATTCAGAGCTATAGCCACTCCCCCTCCCATCTGCTGCTGATTCTAATGAAAAATAACTGTCAATCAGAAGCAGGTGGGCGGGGAGAGTCAGGAGCTCATGAATATTCATTAGTTGTTGGCAGATTGACTGGGTCAATTAAAGAAAGTGACCCAGCATTTTGCTAAGAGAATCAGTCACTTATTTATGTTGCCCTTAGTTAGCACACCATAAAACTGGTGACAGGTTCCCTTTAAGTATCTGTTAATCAGACCATTGGGATGTTCATACGTCAAAGATATGTTCCTATGTCTGTAAGGTAACTCATAGTCACAACTTAAATAAATAAAGGAATTTCTTCAGAAGACAGCCTGCTTGTTGATGGTTTCCAGGTAGCTGCACATGGTTTTACTCTACACACAGAAAACTGTAAAAATGGGTAATAAAAGTATGAAGGTGACATTTTATATCACTGCTGGCTTACCTTGTGAAGTGATGTCCTCTCCACAAGCTGAAATGGTGATGGGTCAATGAGACAGCTATCGAAGGAGGCCACCTTCCCCAGCTCTTGTTGCTCCCAGACTGCAATCTGCAAATGTGAGATATTTCATTATTGACATGTATGTCATCCACGGCAGCATGGGTCTGCTAGTGTGACATATAGCAACGTTTTGGGTGATATTAGCATCCTTCTTCAGGCAGATCATTAGAAACCGTGTCTGAAGAGGTGCTGTGTGATACATTGTGTCTTATCATGAAGTATCTAATTATAAATCCTACTTGACTACTGAACTGGGGCCACCTGGTCTGATTGGAGGTCATGCTCGGTGGTCACAGTTGGGGTGGCTGTCACCAATTCAAGGGCCATTATTCAAGGGACAAAACATTATCACACACTAGGGCAATCACTTACATAAGAACCCAGATTCTTGCCCCGGATATCTTCATCTAGAAGTTCTCATATTTCAACCCTGATCCTCTTCTCTCCTGACCCCTATGATTGCTCTCCTTCCTTTGGCCTTGTCTAAAGTCTACCGTCCTTGGCTTAGTTTCATCCTCTTCATCATGTTACCTGGACCACTGGGCTCTGCCTTCATCCAGAGGGGGTTTACTACCAACTAATAGATCTCATTGCTTGATGTCTACTACTGATCTTAGTCCTAATCATGATCATCACACAAATTGCTGATGTTCTCCTGGTATGGATTTCTTCAGGGATAACTTTGTGTAGATGTCCTGGGACTAGTTTAGCTTATGTGATTTAGGATTTTGGAGCAGTATTTAGGGTTTAGGACCAGTGGAGGTTCTGCACGATAGGCATTGGGGAAGGGGGGGCTGATATTCCAGAGCTTGAAGATCGACTGGAATAACTTGATATGACTTTACATGGCTCTTACCTCTTCTGGTGTCATTGTGTCTTCAAGATCAGATTCCTGCAGAAAGAAGAGAAGATGAAACTTTTGAGTCTTGCCCATATCTTCACATTACAGGTCTTGACCCCATGGCGGGTTTTAGGAACATTCGCGTCTTCTGACTTGTCACATTGATATATTAAAGAGGTTATGCGGGAAGTTGATATCGATGGCCTATCCTTAAGATAGGTCATCAGTATCTAATTTGTGGAGGTCCGACTCCCTGTCCCTCCACTGATCAGCTTTTCGAAGAGGCCATGGTGCTCTATGAGAGCTTAGACCTCTTCCTAGGCCAGTGGCATCACCATATGTCGTCACATGGCCTAGCCGCAGCTCAAGTGAATGGGGTTTGAGCTGCAGTACCAAGCATTGCCACTCTACCATGTATGGCGCTGTGCTTCGTAAGCTGTGAAGAGACTACATCGCTTCTCAAAGCGCTGTGGCCTCTTCAAACAGCTGATTTGGACCTCTGCCAATCTGATATGACTTAGGCCTCTTGCACACGACCGCATGTATTTTGAGGTCCGCAAAAAACGGATCCGCAAAAAATACAGATGACATCCGTGTGCATTCCGTATTTTGCGGAACGGAACAGCTGGCCCCTAATAGAACAGTACTATCCTTGTCCGTAATGTGGACAATAATAGGACATGTTCTATTTTTTTGTGGAACGGAAATACGGAAACGGAATGCACCTTCCGTTATTTTTTTGCGAACCCATTGAAATGAATGGATCCGTATACGGTCCACAAAAAAACCAGAACGGAAACGGAATGAAAATACGTTCATGTGCAAGAAGCCTTAGGGCTTGTTCGCAAGACCATGTGAAGCCCGTGCTGTGGACCGCAAATTGCACCGACCGTGGCCCAGCCACATGGGGATATGCACACCCCTCTTCTGCACCAACACAATTTTACTGGCGTTATCTTTTTTTCCTCCCCACATTTCAGACATAACTTTTTCATTTTTACACTGAAATGACGATTTTTTTGGTCAACAGAGCTATGTGAGGGCCCATTTTTTGTAGGGAAAACTGTATTGGTACCATTTTTGGACAAATACGACTATGAACCTTTTTGTACTTCATTTTTTGGAAGGCAAGTTGACCAAAAACAGCAATTCTGGTATTGTACCTTTTGTTTTTGTTATGCTGTTCACCATGTTTGTTTTTATTCGTATATTTTGAATGATAATTTTTTTTTATTAAAACATTTTTTTTGTCCTCTTAAAGGACTAAACACTAAGGGGTTAAATGGCCAGAATTGGATGTATCCCTCTTACAGGCAACAGTTGGCTTCCACTGTGTTTGAAGTGAGCTCAGCTCCTGAGCCTCCTCCATACAACCGCAACCCACCAGCAAGGTAAATGTACTTCATTGTGGATGAAGGGGGTAAGCTAGTACCCTTTGGCTCAAAAAAATTGAATTTGGTAGGGAATATCCAAGTTGATATATAATAGTGCCTGCGCTAACGCTATTAAGTTTTCTCTATATGCACTCAGGCAGACAGAGCCGCTGCTTGGTACCTAAATGGATTACGGCTGCTCCGATCCAAAGTGGTAAATAAAGCAAAGAAATTGAACAAACTAATGTTCGGTACCAGCGCTGGGGTTGTGATGGGATAGATAAGTTTGGTGGTTACCTTGTCCTAGCGGGTTACCTTGTCCTGGCGGGACCTGGGGTATAATCGGAAGGAGTAAACACTGACTGTCCGGTAAGGCAGTGGGATAGGGTGATTCTGCGGTACTTCTTGTTTGCTGTTACTTCTTGCTCTACCTCTCAGCGCGTATGCCGCCCCGGCCGGTGGCTGGCGTGCGCGCGAGGGAGCGGTGTTGGTACAGGGTTCCGGAACGTGCGGCGTGACGTCACGACTGACCTACGGAGTAATCCAAAGACCAAAAACGATCCAACGCGTTTCAAAGCCTACGGGCTTCTTCGTCAGGGATAGTTGTTGTGTTTGTGTTCTGGGTTAAGTAGGCGTCCGGTCCCCATGGCAACTATTAACTTTTACTACATCAAACATACTGACGAAGAAGCCCGTAGGCTTTGAAACGCGTTGGATCGTTTTTGGTCTTTGGATTACTCCGTAGGTCAGTCGTAACGTCACGCCGCACGTTCCGGAACCCTGTACCAACACCGCTCCCTCGCGCGCACGCCAGCCACCGGCCGGGGCGGCATACGCGCTGAGAGGTAGAGCAAGAAGTAACAGCAAACAAGAAGTACCGCAGAATCACCCTATCCCACTGCCTTACCGGACAGTCAGTGTTTACTCCTTCCGATTATACCCCAGGTCCCGCCAGGACAAGGTAACCCGCTAGGACAAGGTAACCACCAAACTTATCTATCCCATCACAACCCCAGCGCTGGTACCGAACATTAGTTTGTTCAATTTCTTTGCAATATCCAAGTTGAGTTTGGACATTCTATACAACCACAAAACTTGTGCTGAAATCTTTGGGATGCTCATGGTCTGTCCAAAGGGATTCAGACGTAGGTAACCAAAACACTTTCACTTGACTCTGAGTCTGAGCTCAGGAGCATCACCAAAACCTCTCCTGAGATGACGCTATGAGCATCAATGTTTTTAGAAAGGGCATCAAAATGACCTAGAGGACATCCATGTGAAAAAGTAGAATTCAAAAATTCTTTGTATATGATGATGGTGTAAGAGGCTATCTGCTGTTCCATCATTCCACCCAAAAACGCTCTGCTGACCTCTGAGGGTTCTTCAGGTTTCTCCTTCTCAGACCTGCAGAAGATTCCTGCTAGGGAAGAACGGAACCTCTTGCAGCAACTGTCTGAAAATTACAAATGTATCATAATTACTAACAAATCACTTACAACATTCTATCAAAAGGAAAAGAAGAGGATGAACGTATGCAAATTTAAAGGGGTTGTGTCATCTCAGACAATGGGGACATATTGCTAGGATATGCCCTCTTTCTCTGATAGGTGCGGGTCCCACCTCTGGACCTGAGGGCGCACCGCGCATAAGATGCTGCCCTCCATTCTTTTCTATGGGGATTTCAAAAATAGCCAAGTGCGCCACTGAGTTATTTTCGGCGGGCCAATAGGAAGGCTTGGTGGTGGCCGCCAGCCACCTCTTTGACATCCCTCGTGTTAGTCTTCAGGGACCCGCACCTATCAGACAATGGGGGCATATCCTAGTGATATGGCCCCATTGTCTGAGATGGGAATACCCCTTTAATGCTCAGGTGACTACACTGAGACTACTTTGGGGCAAAGCGGTATTTTTTTTTTTTTTTTTTTTACCAGGGTCACATGATCTAAAATGGTACTAAAGGTGGATTCCTTTAATCTAGCATCAGATAATCCAGGCTACTGAATGGTCCTGTATAAAAAGACAAAAGCTCAACAGCAGCAAAAAAAAACAGTGCAAAATACGAAATAATTGCAGTCCTGGTGAGACGTCAATTGCTCCCTTAAGAAATAGGTCCGAAGTAACCTTGTGTCTATCGCAGAAATTCCAGCTGTGATGAAGATTTCTGTCACAAGGTTGTTTGAGACTTTCCTACAGAGAACAACTGAAACTTCATTTTGCCATGAAACCTTAAGGCCCGTTTCACACGAGCGCGGGTGCAATGCGTGATGCGAACGCATTGCGCCCGCACTGAATCCGGACCCATTCATTTCAAAGGGTCTGTGTACACGAGCGTTTTATTTTCACGCATCACTTGTGCTGAAAAATCGCAGCAGGTTCTATATTCTGCGTTTTTCACGCAACGCTGGCCCCATAAGAAGTGAATGGTGCTGCGCGAAAATCGCAAGCATCCGCAAGCAAGTGCGAATGCGATGCGTTTTTCACGGATGGTTGCTAAGAGATGTTGTTTATAAACCTTCAGATTTTATCACGCGTGTGAAAAAACGCATCAATGCGCATTTCACCCGCGTGATAAAAACTGAACGCAATTGCAGGTAAAACTGAATGAACTTGCTTGCGAAATCGGGCATTTCTAACTGAACGCATCTGGAACGCATCTGGACCTAATCCGTATAGCTCGTCTGCGAGGGGCCTAAAGGGGTTATCCCATGGGGGCTGATGTAAAAAATTTAAATCAGACATCATATAGTACATATAGCACATGGCAACCGAGCATGTGCGACCACCTCAGTAAGGAGGGCGGAGAAATAAGGAAAAGAACTAACAGCAGGTGGCGCTATACAGATATATTTTATATACACATTGATTACATGATAAAGTAGATAGAATGTTGCTCCCATCTTTCAGAAGAGCAATTTCTGGAAATGTTATTATAGGTTTTACTCTTTGTCCATAGACTGAATAGAGCAGCTCTCTCTGCCTTTTCACAGCAGGAAATCCCAGCACAATCTGAATCAGTAATCAAGAGCTCGGTTACACGGGACCAATAACTGGTGGAAACTGGCCCCCATAATGTCCCAGTCTATTCCCCACTGAAGTGAATGGGATCGGCCATGATTCACTTTTTGCAAACCTTACAAAGAGTGAACCAAGAGGAGGGACCCTGACAATCAGAAGGAGGAGACGATAGAGATTGGGTGTTACCTGGCTCTGGCGGAGTTGTGGGCGTCTCCCCAGAATTATTTAGGGTGATGGGACCGTTGCATTCCTCGATCGGCTGTAAAGAATAAAAAGAAATGTGAATATTTTGTTCTCTCCCCACCAGTCGCCCCCTCCTGACTTTCATCTGGATTCTGATATTCATTCCCTCTATAACCAGATGCATTGAGAGAAGTGATGGAGATTTAAAGGATAACTGTCATTTTATTTTATTTTTTTGCTAAAGTGTAGGGCAAGTGATCAGTAACAATTTTGCAATAGACTTTATTTAGCCAAAACGTTTATTTTTGGTAGAAAACTGGGGCTGAAATGGGCCTTAGCAGCACTCTTCAAAAGAGCGTTGCTAAGGGCCATCCGTCTCCGATTAGAAAAGACGCTGTGCTTTTGCCTCGTGCTTCCCTGGGAGACAGAAGGCTGGGCACAGGAGTCTTAGGAGTTAAAGTTACATTTATATTCCCCCTTTCTATGCAATCTAATGCTCCATAACATTCACTGACCTGCGATCCCTGTGATAATAATTCATGCAGCTGCCGCCGGAAGTAGAAGCACTGTGCGCAGTGAGCCGGCGGCTGCTACATGAATTATTATCACAGGGATCGCAGGTCAGTGAATGTTACGGAGCATTAGATTGCATAGAAAGGGGGAATATAAATGTAACTTTAACTCCTAAGACTCCTGTGCCCAGCCTTCTGTCTCCCAGGGAAGCACGAGTCAGAAGCACAGTGTCTGCACAGCCCGTCTTTTCTAGTGGACGGATGGCCCTTAGCAACGCTCTTTTGAAGAGTGCTGCTAAGGGCCATTTCAGCCCCAGTTTTCTGCCAAAAATAAACGTTTTGGCTAAATAAAGTCTATTGCAAAATTGTTACCTATCACTTGCCCTACACTTTAGCAAAAAAAAGAAAAATATATGACAGTTATCCTTTAAGGATGCACAGGTTCCTGTGTCCTCATTCACGTCTCGCAGTTTATTAGTTCGCGCAGCCAGAGCTTCTAACAGTGTCCCTAATTAACTATGTGTCCTTCTCATCTACCAAGGGTTGTCCGTCAATACATGGTCAATGAGGGTCTTCAGAGAGATGCCATGAGTTAACGTACAAAGAGAAGACAACTATTACACCTATTATGCCATATAGATGTTATTGAGGCGGGGAGCCCACTTTAGGACCCTTCTATAAGCTAGAGCTGAGAGTCACTATCACATAGTTGCTCTCACCCTGCTTGTCCATGTATTACATGGTCAGCCATTCATTTGAATGCTCAGCATGCAATACTGCATCTCTCCTGTAGTGGCCACTGCAGTACATGGACATTTATGGCAGTCTGCTTATGTAGAAGCAGGAACAGGCTGCCATAAAATATCTTAGGACAGTCTAGTAAAGCATTGACAGCACGTTTTTACTGCATTTATGCCAAGAATGAATACTTATAATGTTTCTGAAGGCTTCCATTCTCCAGGAGACACTTCATTTCTTGCCAATCAGAGCAAAGTGAACTTGACATTAATCGGCTGAGAACATAAAAGCCCACTGGGGGAGATTTATCAAAACTGGTGTAAAGTAGAACTGTCTCAGTTGCCCATAGCAACCAATCAGATTCCTTTTTCACAGCTCCTTTGGACAAAGAAATGTAGAATCTGGTTGCTATTGGCAACTAAACCAGTTCTACTTTACACCAGTTTTGATAAATCTCCCCCATAGACCTTTCACAAGCCTGAAGTTTGTTTTTTCTTTTTATGGATTTGATGACTTCGCATCAAATTCCCCAAAAATCCAAAAACCCTGGTTTGGATTGGGGTTGTCAGATTCCTAAACCTTCTTCGTGTATTGTCAGCCCCCAATGAGCGAGCAACTGTTTCCTTTTTTTCTTCATCATCACATTCCCAGATCTATAACTTTTTAAAATGTTTTTTTTTATTTCCCATCAACATAGCCATATAAAGGTCTTTTTGTGTATATATATAACCTTTATAATTTTTTATAGGAGGAGAGGAGGAAAATATTTTTGGGGGTTTCCTTTTATGTGATTTCTATACAGCATGAATAATACAGTCATCCTGTGGGTCAGTCAGATTACGATGATACCAAATTCATATATTTTTTTTCGTTTTTCTATTTTTGCACAATAAAATACACTTAAAAAAATATATATATATTATTTGTCTGTCCTCGCATATCGAAACCCAAGACTTTTTTAATTTTTCTGTAAACGGAGGTGGTGTGTCAGCGCTTGTTTTTTGGAACTGATGTTTTCCTTGATGCCATAGGAGCCATAGAAGTTACAACTTTTTTAATACATTTGTATTCAGTCTGCAAGATGACCCAAAAACAGAAATTCTGTATTTTTTTATTTTTTTTTGTGGCATTCACCGTGTGGAATACGTAATGCCAGAATTTCATCATTCAGGTTTTTATCGATGCAGTGATACCAATTATATGTTGTTGTTTTTTTCCCCGTAATGTAGAATCTTATAAGGTAAAACGCTTTAGGCACCTTTCACACGAGCGACTGTTCCGCGCGGTTGCGATGCGGGACATGAACACATAGCACCTGCACTGAATCCTGACCCATTTATTTCAATGGGTCTGTGCACAGTACATGAGCGTTGCTTTTCACGCATCAGTTTTGCGTTGCGTGAAAAGCGCAGCATGTTCTATAGGCCTCATGCACACGAACGTTGTAAAAATAGGCAGTTATATTAATAGCTGTCCATGCCGTTACGCAAATTGCGGACCGCAAAACACACAACGGACGTGTACATGAGGCCATATTCTGCGTTTGTCACGCAGCCCTGGCCCCATAGAAGTGAATGGGGCTTCAGTAAAAAAACACATCGCATCCGAAAACAAGTGCGGATGCAATGCGTTTTTCACTGATGATTGCTAGATGTTTGTAAACCTTCAGTTTTTTATCACGCGCATGAAAAACGCATCAAAACGCATTGCACCCGCGCGGAAAAAATTTAACAACTGAACGCAATCGCAGACAAAACTGACTGAACTTGCTTGCAAACAGGTGTGAGTTTCACTGAACGCATCCTGAACACATCCGGAACCAATCCGTCACGCTCGTGTGAAAGGGGCCTTAGGCTTTATAGAATTTTTTTTCATTTTATTTTTTAGTCCAACTATGGCCCATGACCATTTGACCATTTGATCTCTGCTATAATACAACACAATATTGCTGTACTGTACTTTGTATGTCAGACCCATAGATCTGGGTGCCTTCATTTTGTCATTAACATCCATCCGCAATTGCACGGTAGGGGTGCCCATGGGGTGACAGAGGGAGCTCCTCCCACTGTAAACCAGCTAGATGCAGCAATCGCTATTGACAGTGGCATCTAAGAGGGTTAAACGGCCGGGATCAGGAGCTCCGCTGTCAGGAGGCAGTCAAGCACCAGCTCCATCCATTGGCCGATCGTCTACTTTTTATTTATTTTACAATTCACTTTGATACAATGTTTCTCTCTCCTTTCTCACCTCTTTCTTCTCCTCCTCCTCCACTCCTGCCTCTTCTTCATCTACGTATTGGAAGGAGTCCCGTTTGCCCCCCGGACCGGTTATCCTCTGCCCTTTGTAGGGGGGTGAAGCCATACGGAGTCTTCTCTCCTTACATAGGACTCTGTCCAATAAAGCCACAATCTCGGATCTCTCAATTGACCCCAGAAGAACCATACATTCTGCAAGATGGGGAGATGTGCAGATAGGACTTAGTGCCCTGTGTGGCACCTTATATTGACATCCTGTCTAATTATAAGCACCACAACACTGCTATACAGCGCTTAGTAGCAGCGCCACACATTGTCTAGGTAAATTCCGCCATACGGTGCGGAAATAATACCAACACACAGCAATATACTATTAATATCCCTGATGTGCCCCCTTCGGAGAAGCACATTTCACACACCAGTAAGGCCAGCGAGTCCCTCACTTATTGGATATTTTGTCACATGAAATGTGTTACATTAGCTACATTGAAACCATCAACATGCTGCTGTTGACTGATCCTAATCATAATTATGTGTTTCTGTTTAATACTTTGAGTGTATAATGATAAGCTGCTGTATGACTGAACAGCACACTAACCTGTTATTAACCCCCTGCAGCCCGGCTCATTAACACATGAATATTCAATGCACAGATTAGATATATTCACATATTATTCAGACTTTTTGGAAATATCTTAGCAATGGTTGTCAAGTATTTATGTGATTGTGAGCTGAAATGTCCAGGATATTTACAAGGTACAATTAAAATTAAAATAAAGATCCGTCAGCAACAGATAACCTGCCTGCTGATGGTTTCCTTGCGGTAACACTTTATTTTTGCACGGCAGTAAAAGTAAAAAGAGACCTAAATATGGCAACTGACATCAGATAATCTAGTGTGCATTATCCAATCTCTTTTCCTTTTGCTGGCAATGGCCTTTCTGCCCCAAGCTGCATCCAAGACCAAACACCAAATGCAACCATTTAGAGAACAGTTATTTGGCAACAGGCTCACCTTCTGTGGACTTAAATTAAAGACTATGTACACCTTTGGGGGCAATTTTTATTTTTTAGTGCATTGTACTAATTATGAGCTAAAATTTTTTTTTTCTATTAGTCTTTATTAAAAATATGGAGCCCTTTTCTCTGTACAGAGCTGAGATGCTCTACTAGCAGGATCTGAATTTTCTCTCTGCTCCATCAGACAGAGACCTGACAGTTCCATATCTCTGCTCTCAGACCTTATAAACATCAAAGCTCAATCCTTATCTTACTGATGAGAATGTGGCATAAATAAGTGTTTATGACTTCTTAGTAGTTTAAAGATAAGGGTTATTAGATGACCGGTACAAAGTGAAAGTAGGGTGCACACAGCTAGAAAAACAGTTAACCCTTTGTGACAGAAAGGCTCAATATTTTTTTTTAATAAAGACCAATTGAAAAAAATGATTCGTAAAAATTGCCCCCCCCCAAAAGTGTACACAGCCTTTAAGGTCCCAGCAGCTATTGGGGGTTCTTTAATCATGGGTGTAACTGGAGCTTTAGCAATCATGGCCACTGTTACAGTGACAGGAGGCCAAAGGGGCACAATTGTATTGTAATATAGTTTCTTTGTCCCACAAGAACATGAATTGGAATTTACATTTTTTAAACCATCACCTCCATAAAATCCATGAAATTAAGTTGTCTTACCGCTTGACTCCACTAGTGGCAGTGTTTTGTGAGAGCAGGTCTTCAGGACATTAAGAAGGTCATTGTAGGTGCAGAGAGAAGACACATAACGGACTTCTCTCACCATAATATCCTCCACAAAAATGTTGTATTTACTGTCGCAAAAAAAACACAAAAATATTAATAATACATTTGAAGCTTGATGTTATAATGAGAATAAAAATAAAAAATATACAAAAACAAAAAATAACTTCATAATTCCAGTTTCTAATCATCTCAAAGCTGCATCATTATTCATTGTGTTTCTCCTGACTCTTGGCTTATCTCACCGCATAGCTTCATCTAGCAAGTAAGCCTAAGTAAAATGCTACCGTCCCTTTAAGATTATTTTCCATAAAAAGCTAAAGGGAATCTGACAGCAATTCAGGCTAGTGTTGAGCAAACCTGAACTGTAAAGTTCGGGTACCGGGAACCGAACTTTGCCGGAAAAGTTTGGGTTTGAGTTCGGTGTTTGTGCATTTAATAAAGCTTGTTGAAAGGCTGCAGGGCAGCCAATCACAAAGCTTTTAAGCTGTGGGCACTTAGAAGCCCACAGATGATGACGAAACACAGGTGTCAACTGCTGGGGCTTTCGAAAGTGTGCAGACCGACAAGGAGGGCAGGGGTGAAGACTGGGTGGAAGATGATGTGGAGGACGATGAGGTCCTCGACCCCACATGGAATCAAGGTCATTTTAGATCCTCTAGATAGTACGCCTGCTACTACCCACCACACCCAGGGACCGAGCACACCAAAGCCAGCTCCAAGGAGTTCCCTGGCGTGGCAGTTCTTCAGACAATGTGCTGACGACAAGACACGAGTGGTTTGCACTCTTTGCAATCAGAGTCTGAAGCGAGGCATAAACATTCCCAACCTGAGCACAACCTGCATGACCAGGCATTTAAGTGCTAAGCACGAGCTGCAGTGGAGTAGACACCTCAAAAACCACGAAAGGTCTCTGACTCCTCCTGCTTCCTCTTCTGCTGCAGTCTCGGCCTCTTCATCCACCTCTGGAGTGACAGTGCCACCCCGCAAACAGAGGATCTGCCAACAACACCACCACCTCCACCACCGTCACCAAGCATCTCCACAATGTCATATGGAAGTGTCCATCCCCCAAACACTTGAGAGAAAGAGGAAGTACCCCCCCTACCCACCAGCGATCCCTGGAATTTCAAAAGTTCTGGCCTTTGAAATGCTGTCATTCAGTCTGGTGGAGACGGAGAGTTTTAAAGGCCTTATGGCCGTGGCTGTCCCACAGTACGTCGTGCCCAGCCACCACTACTTTTCAGGCGAGCCATCCCTGCCCTGCACATCCAAGTGGGGGACAAAATCAGGTGTGCACTGGGCAACGCCATCTGTGGCAAGGTCCACCTGACTACGGATACGTGGACCAGTAAGCACGGTCAGGGACGTTATATCTCCATAACAGCACACTGGGTAAATGCAGTGGCGGCTGGGCCTGAGGCGGATAGCAGTTTGGCGCATGTCCTTCCGCCACCGAGGATTGCAGGACATTTCTCGTTGCCTCCTCATCCGGTCAGCGTAACACCTTCACCACCAACTTCAGCACAGCCAGGGGTAAACGACAGCAGGCAGTTTTGAAACTCATCTGTTTGGAGGAAAAAACCCACACCGCGCAGGAGCTGTGGACGGGCCTTGAACAACAGACCAATGAGTGGTTGGTGCCAGAGAGCCTCAAGCCCGGCCTGGAGGTGTGTGATAATGGGCGAAATCTCGTAGCAGCTCTGGGACTAGCCGGTTTGACGCACATCCCTTGGTCGCCTGTCTGCGCTGCAGCGTAACTTCGGCCTTACCGCTCACCGCCTCATATGCGACGTGCCCACAAGGTGGAACTCCACCTTGCACATGCTGGAGAGACTGTGTCTTTTTGTCACCTCGCCACAACAACCAGCACCACCAGCTGATATGGAGCGTGTTAGCAGAAGGCAGCATTTGAACAACATGGTGGAACAGTACCTGTGCACACCCCTCCACGTACTGACTGATGGTTCGGCCCCATTCAACTTCTGGGTCTCCAAATTGTCCACGTGGCCAGAGCTTGCCCTGTATGCCTTGGAGGTGCTGACCTGCCCTGCAGCCAGTGTACTCTCTGAACGTGTATTCAGCACGGCAGGGGGCGTCATTACAGACAGACGCAGCCGCCTGTCCACAGCCAATGTGGACCTTCTCACATTCATTAAAATGAACCAGGCTTGGATCCCACAGGACTTGTCTGTACCTTGTGCTGAGTAGACAAGTGTACCGGCCGCACCCAGCCATTGTTAGACTCCAGCGCACTTTCTCTTTGCATTCTCTTTTCTATTTACCAATGTTTTGTGGAAAAAAACAAAAAAAACTGTGTTGGCTACCTCCTCCTCCATGCCTCCTACTTCCCTTGGACTTATGCCTCCTGGTTCAAGATAATTATTTTTTTCTATTCCATGTTATTTTAAGTCATTTCCCTATCCACGTTTGTTTGAAGGGCAACTGTCCTGCTCTTACCCCCATTTTGCTTCCTTTTGCAGCCCTCTACGACTATTTTACAGCCATTTTAGTGCAAGGTCCCCATTGACTTTAATGGGGTTCGAGTTCGGGTCAAGTTTGGGTTCCGAACCCGAACTTTGACCCGAAGTTCGTCCGAACCCGACGAACCTGAACATTCACGGGTCCGCTCATCCCTAGTTCTGATCATGCTAAACTGCTGACAGCATTCATATTAAAGGGAGTCTGTCAGCAGTTTTGCCATTTTGACCATGCTCAACTGCTGACAGCACAAGGCAGGTTAGGAGTAGGTTACGTACAAACATGACCTTTGTGTAATTTTTTTTTTTTTTAATAGCGTTTATTTAACACTTTTGAGTTAATACAACAATCCCAAAGGGAAAAAACAGTTCTGCATGACAGTCACACATGCAAGCAAGACCAGACAATTCCATCAATGTCATAATGTACAACAGTAAAAGATATAAATGTAATTAATTACAGAACATCACTGTTGCCGCAAAAAAAAAAAGGGAAACAAAGGTCTGTACTCACTCACTCCACATCCACACACACAACCACACACTTGGGTGATGCAGTCCCAACCAGTAGTGGCCTCAAACCGTACCCTCCGCCTGCACCCATATACCCCAGATTTTGTCAAACCGATCAGGGACCCCTCTCGCTTCATACGTCAATTTGTACATCTGAAGATCCTTGTTAATAAGTTGCACCCACTGGTTTACCGTGGGACACTTGGGAGGTTTCCAGTTCAAAAGTATGTTCTTTCTACCATAGAACATTAATAGTCGTAGCAATATTCTACTATACTTGGATGGAGTCGCATCAGCAACTAATCCCATAACGCATATTATAGGATCACAGATCCCTAGTAGACCCAACTTAACATTAATGAAGTTGCACACCCCTTTCCAGTATATTTGTAAAGACGGACATAACCAAACCATGTGGAAAAAGGATCCTCTATCACCTCCACACCTGTCACACCCAGGATTCGGTATCTGCCGCATCTGATATAGACGCACCGGGGTCAGATATACCCTATGCATCCATTTGACCTGAATGAGCTGATCTCGAGCGCTCACGACAGACTTCCTCCACCCTAGACGCCATTCCTCCAAATGAGAGTCCTCCAACTCTGGGATATCCGCCGACCATCTAACAAATGATTGCTGAATAGGAGACTCCTGCATCTTAATGATTTCACCATAAAAGGAAGAAATTGGTTTATATGACTGTTCCCTCCTAGCTACTGATTCTAGAGGACCACACTCCAAGCTCAGGGTCAAGGAGTGGAACTGTTTATCACAAGCGTGTCTCAGTTGGAGGAACCGATAAAAACTCGTCCGAGGCAACAGGAAGTCCGACCGCAAACTCTCAAAGGAGCGAAAGACCACGTCCTGGAACAGCTGCGTCAAGTACTTAAGCCCCTTCCTAGGCCAAAATTCAAAATCTGGCAAGTGTAAAAGCTCAGGGAGGTGCTTGTTACGCCATAATGGGATATATGGAGACCAGATGTCCCCTGTTTGAGTATCCATATGTGTATTCACAAATCTCGCCCAGGCCTCTATAACCGTCACCATAGCCTCTGTGTATCTCCCACCGACCAAAACCCCACCTCCCCTATAAACCAAGTTCGTTAGGGCTTCATATGAGCCAACTAGCGCTGCCTCCAGCACCACCGCCGGATTATTGGGATCCGCTCTAATCCACCAGGATGCGTACATCAGGCGTGTCGCTATGTAGTAAACATATAAGTCAGGAAGTTGCAAACCCCCCTGTAAGTAGGAGGCTTTCAACGTCTTCCTTGCTATCCTAGGGGTCCGATGGCACCATAAGAATCGGGACATGACTTTGTCTAAGACATCAAAATGGGCCTTCGGGACCCTCACTGGAGCCGCTCTATATACATATAATAGTTTCGGTAGCAACACCATTTTAAAGATGTTAATCCTGCCTATTAAAGTCAAGGGGAGATTTTCCCAGGCTTCTAACTTGCGTGTGACATATTCCATAGTGGGTCTCAGATTCAGATGACAGAATTGCCGAGGGTCTCTATGTATGTGAATCCCCAAATAAAGGAAGCTATCTACCACTTTCAGGGGGGATACCGGAGAGACATCCATCCCTTCCTCCATGTCCACCATATATAGACTGGATTTAGCCCAGTTCACTCGCAATCCTGAATACCTACCATACCCATTCACCACATCTAGCAGGGTTTCTAAGGAGGGGCCAGGGTCAGCTAAGTACACCAACAGGTCATCCGCGTACAGCGATACTTTCTCTTGTATCCCAGCTATCGTCCACCCTTCTATCAAGGAGCTATTATTGATCAACTGTGTAAGAGGTTCCATTATCAGAGCGAACAGCAACGGGGACAGGGGGCAACCCTGCCTTGTACCTCTGAATAGCCTAAAAGGTCGGGAAAGAAAGCCATTTACTCTGATGCGCGCTGTAGGCGCCTGATACAATAGTTGGACCCATTGAATAAAGGATGGAGGGAAGTTAAGGCGGGACATTGTCTCCCAAATAAAATGCCACTCTACCGAGTCAAAGGCTTTCTCATTATCGAGAGATGCCAGGACCCTTGACCCCGCATTATCATGCCTGACCTGCAAGTTCGTAAATAATCTCCTAAGGTTGATATCAGTTGTCTTCCCAGGCATAAAGCCAGATTGGTCAGGATCAATAATGGATAAGACTACCCTACTAAGTCTCTTGGCCAAGATTTTAGCCAAGATTTTGGCGTCAGTATTCAGTAGGGAAATAGGTCTATATGACGCACAGTGGTCCGGAGACTTCCCAGTTTTATGAATTACCACAATGGTAGCCTCTCCAAAGGATAAAGGCAAACCACCAGAATCATATGCGTAGTTGAAAAGTTTCAGTAGACGTGTAGAGTGCAACTCAACATCTAATCTGTACCATTCGACTGGGAACCCATCCGGACCAGGTGATCTCCCTACTGCCATATCTCCAATCACAGCTTTAATTTCTTCTACATCAATAGCAGCCTCTAAAAACTTACTATCCGTCCTTGCCAATGGTGTGAGGGGGATGGTCTGAAGGAAAGATCGGATCTCATCTGGGGACAACCCAATTTTGGAGCTATACAGGTCCGCATAAAAATGAACAAATTGCTCACATATGTCCTCCGGCCGGTATACCCTCACGCCATCCCCACAAGTGATGTGTGGGACCACCGTCTGAGGCGACTCAGTCCTAGCCAGGAACGCTAAAGCACTCCCATTCTTATCCTCATCAGCAAATATTAAACGCCTTTGATACAATAACTTCTTCTGGGTATATTCTGTTAGGTGTAAACTAAGTTTCCTCTGAGCCTCATCCCATAATCTACGACCCTCTCCATCCGGATTTGCAATAAAAGCCTGCTCTTTCTCTACCACCTCCCCCTCTAACTTAGTCCTAGTAGCACTCATCTCCTTCCTATACGTAGCTATCGCTTGAATCAGAGTACCCCTCATTACAACTTTGAAGGCTTCCCACTCTATCAACGGGTTAGTTGAGCCCTCATTGAAATCCCAATAGTCCTTCATACCTTGCTGTACAGCCCAAACAACAGGTAGGACCTCCAGCCATTTACTATTGAGTCTCCATACTCTCTCAGCCGGTGCAATGGGTTGCTTCAGAATTACTAACAGGGGGGCATGGTCAGAAATACCTCGTGGCAAATAGTCAGCCACCACCAGAGAGGGCAATAGATCTCTACTAAGGAATACTAAGTCTATCCGTGAGAGCGTTGCATGTGGGGCAGAATAACAGGAATATTGGCGTAATCCCGGATGCAAGTACCTCCAACCCTCTGTTAAATCAAATACATCCGCCCAGGAGCTTAACGCCTCATTATGGGTATCACTAGGGCGAAGTCGATCTAATGACCGGTCTAGAGTCGCATTGTAATCCCCAAATGCGATCAGAGGCACTGGGGGCATAGATGCTACTCTTCTCATAATCTCATCCAATATTTCCCTCTGAAAGGGGGGGGAGGACATAAATACCCACCACAAGGTAATCAATGCCCCTGATCGCAACGTGGAGAATCACAAAACGCCCCATCGTATCAGTATGCACAGAGTATGACCGGAAAGGAAGGGACTTCGCTACCAGAATTTACACACCTCTGGCCCTAGAGTTATATACAGCATGGTATGCTGAGCCCACCCAGGGTTTCTTTAACGCCAAAAGCTTCCGCCCCTGCAAATGTGTCTCCTGCAATATCAGAACGTCCGGATTGTGGTTTCGCAGAAAATTAAAGACCAGAGATCGTTTAATTTTGTCATTGAGACCCCTGACATTCCAGGAGACAAATCGACAGACCGACATCATGGCGGCTTGTTAAGACAATATCCCCAGAAGAAACTGCACCACCCAAGCCATACACTCACACATTCATACCAACTTCCCGAATTTAGAACAAGAGCCCCCAAATAAGCCCGTAACATCAGGCAATGCCCCCCACCCTGCCCAGATAACCCCAACTTATCCAAGCCTAATAACCCTCCCCCCATTTGCCTCGTTAGTAGAAAAAGGGGAACGGGAAACCCGTTTTTAACCCCACTGCTCTAGGTAAACCCTAAACTGAACCTATGCAGCAGGTTACCTCAACCATCACACATTCAGCTCCATTGATATTGCGATCATCTGAAAACATATGATGAGACACCCCAAAACATCAGATATGTAACATTCAACCCCTGCGGTCAAGCCAGTCCGATGCTTCCTCAGGGGTGGCGAAGAATTTCACCTGCTCTCCTTCTTGTACTCTGAGCCGTGCCGGATACATCATGGCATAAATAAGTCCCTTCTCTCTTAGTCGGGTTCTCACCGCCGTGAACTGCCTACGTTGCTTCTGCACTTCTGTAGAAAAGTCTGGGTAGAAGGAAATCCGGGTGTTGTCAAAATGAACGTCCTTTAGTCGGCGAGCTGCTGCCAGAATAGCATCTCGGTCTCTATAATTCAGGACCTTAAAGATGAAAGGACGAGATGGGGCTCCAGGAGGTAGGGGACGAGTGGGAATTCTGTGGGCTCGTTCCACCACAAAAGTCCCTGAGAGATTTATAGGATCAAAGACTTGCTTTATAAGACGTTCCACAAACTCCTCAGGAGAGGGCCCCTCTGCTTTTTCAGGTAAACCCATAATGCGGATGTTGTTCCGTCTGTTACGGTTCTCGGCGTCTTCTACCTTCGCTATCAGAGTCTTGACTTGATTCTGCAGAGCGTTTATCGCAGAGTCATCACGCTGAACCCTGTCCTCCACGTCACTCACCCTCCTTTCCACCTCAGTTGTTCTCTCTCTAATTTTATCAATATCATGTCTGAGGAGAGTAAGATCAGCCTGGACATGGTCAATTTTGACCGTGAGCGCCGTCTGACAGTTAGTGATGGCCGCCATAACTTTTGCAAGGTCCACTTCTGGGTGCCCAGAGGAGGTCCCAGCCTCCCGATCTTCTGTTTGGCTCATGTTGTCCAGCATTAGTTTAGGTGGAATGGCTGGCCCTGAGGTGCCCGTTTTCCGGCCCATAAGGTGGTCACCCTTTCACCAGTAATAGGAGAACTGGCCCTTTAATCAGCACCCTCACTCAGGGGTAACAGGTCAGCAGCTGCACCACTCACTAGAAAGATTCTTTTCCTTAAGTCAGGAGATACTTGCTTTACAGCTCAGACGAGCCTCACACTCCACCCGATATAATCCTCCCAATCGTCAGCTGGGTGTAGACAGGAGAGCTAAGATCCAGCGCCAGCCCTGGAGCATGAAGATGACCGTCCCCAGCGTCACAGGTAAGATGGCGCCCGCACCATCAGACACGTGGGGGACTTCAAGCCGGCAGTCCAGCAGGGAAGCAGGGAGAGAGCCCGGGGGTCACACCGACCTGCAGCTCCAGACTCCACCCGACCACCAGAACCGGTGAGTATGATATTCTTGCGTCCCCACTTCTCCCGCTCTCACCGAGGGATCTGCAGTGCAGGGTACGTACCGCTCCGTTCACAGGCCTCGCTCAAAGGGATCAAACAGACAGCGACCGCAGCAGCCACAGAGCAGAAAATCCGGTTATCGGTAAACCGTGAGGCTGTGGATCACATTAGGGGTGTTTCTTTCCGGCTAAATGATCAGACGATCAGGATAATACAGGATAGTGTCGGAGCTGAAACGACTTGCGTCCTCACACCATGACAGTTAGGCCACGCCTCGTGGAAATTTTATTATCAGGAGTCGTGTGAATATGAAATTTTATTCTGCTAGGTTTTGCTCTTGCAAGTGCCCAGGAGGCGGAGCTTCACTGTGGAGTGCTCTTTGCACTGAGCCGATTCACAGACCCTCCCCTCTGCTCTGAGTGACAGCTGCAGAGGTCTCCTGGTTGGATGCTACAGCTGTCACTCAGAGCAGAGGGGAGGGGCTGTGGAGCAGCTCAGTGCAGGGAGCACTCCACAGTGAAGCTCCGCCTCCTGGGCACTTGCAAGAGCAAAACCTAGCAGAATAAAATTTCATATTCCCACGACCCCTGATAATAAAATTTCCACAAAGATCATGTTTGTACGTAACCTACTCAGCGCCTAACCTTTGCAAGAGCAGAACCTGGCAAAATAAAACAACCTATTCTCACTACTCCTGATAATAAACGCTCCACAAAAGATATATTTTTCTTGCTCTACCCAGACCCTATCTATTGCTATCAGCAGTTTAGCACGGTCAAAAGCTGCTGACAGATTCCCTTTAATAAAAGTTATTTTGAAAAAACTACTGTCTTTTTTAGGTTTTTTCCAAGTCGACAAACCCAACAGCATTGCCTCACATGATCTCATATCTGGCAGAAGATCCTGTGAGTATTTATAGACACAGATAAAATAAATCCTACAAGCAGGCACGGAAGCCCCTGGGAATCGTCTAATTATTGGACGCGGGCCCCTCCGAGACGCAGCTGCGGAGTAACTACTTTCTAGAAAATCAGACAAGGCAGATGTTATACAAACTGTGTGGAGGCTTTACACATCGGAAGGATGACCTTGCTGTGTGGTGCAAGGACACCGGGGACTGCTATGGGGTACCTTGCTTGTTGGAGTGCTAGCAATGATTTGGGGGATTCTGACACTTAAGGAGGCCCTATGCCCATTATATGTTATGGGGTCCATGTCACTTTTATGGGCTGCCTTGTTGTCACTGATATGAGGGCAGTATAGCGGGGGGGGGGGGGGGGCACTGCTGCTGTCACTATTATAGGAGCACTAGGACCAGAGATGGATTACAGAATAAAGGGGCAATTGTCCCAGGGCCTCCGCACCCACATGGTCTAAACCCAAATCCTACATCTGCTGTGGGACTACAGTATTTAGTAGCTGCGTACTTTATTTGCCACTGTTTGGTGCTGTTATGTGTTCACCATATGGCACTGTTATATATACTGGCACTATATGGCTATATTATGTGGACATTATTTGGCACTATATTGTTTCAGGCAATATATGGTAATATTATCTATACTGGCACTATAGGGCAGTATTGTATGGATATTATTGGCGCTGTATGGTTTCAGGCTATATATGGTAATGTTATCTATACTGGCACTATAGGGAAGTATTATATGGGCATTAACTTATTATACTATTATACTGTTATTTATACTGGCACTATAGGGCAATATTACATGGACATTATTTGGCATTGTATGGTTTCAGGCAATATCTGGTAATGTTATCTATACTGGTACTATAGGGCAGTAATATATGGATATTATTGGCGCTGTATGGTTTCAGGCAGTAATGGTACTGTTATTTACACTGGCACCATAGGGTAGTATTATGTGGGTATTAACTCGCACTATATGGTTTCAGGCAATACGATACTGTTATTTATAGTGGCACTATAGGGCAATATTATGTGGTCATTATTTGGCACTGTAGGGTTTCATGCAATATATGGTACTGTTATTGGGCAGTATTTTTCCTTCCCAGCCTTGCCAATGACTGTTCTGCAAACAACATATTGGGAAGATTTACGAACCACCAGAATTCTGTCTCAATTTGCACAAAAAAAAAAGCGTCTTTCGCCAGATTTATTATGGTTTCACACATATCTTACAGCTTTTTTCCTGCATTTTACAGAACGCCAGCAAGTTCTGATGCATTTTTAGGGGGAAAAAACACTGTCTGTCTAGACATTAGCTATGTGTCTATGGGGACGTGCTTTTTATACTGGTGGTTTTCTTCACTTGGGTTGCAGGCTGTTTTTATGGCATTTTTTTGGCTTATTTTTTTAATTTTTATGCCACAAACATCCATTATTTTTTTGCCCTGCTTGAAAAACCCACATGGCTTGCAAAAAAAGCCACAAAATGCACATGTATTAGAGCGCACTATATGTAAAAAATAAAAAGCGACAAAAAGAATCATAAACGGCTTAGTAATAATTAGCTTAAATGCACCAAATTGCATAGAAACCGTGCAAAAACTTTTGCAAAAAAACATTGCTCTAAGATGCCCCAACCACGAAGAGGCATAAGGAAGGTAAATGCGTCTAACATAAATCTATCAGCCGCTGGGATAAATTTGGTTTCACGCCGTGTAAATATAAGGTAGTAATAACTTATTTACCCATCGTGTTCATAATTTCATAATTTGTTCCCCAGCAGTTAACAGGGGCCCCAAATTAGTTCAGACCACGTAGGACACATAACCCTGTGTTGGGTTGCAGAATTATGAATGCAGCTCTGGAGTATAATACAGGATCCATGATGGAAAGTGTAACATATTGAGCTGTATTACTAGACAGGTGATGTGTGCATATAATATACCGCCATACACCTAATATACATTTCACACGCTGAGCCCCACCTGACGTGAGATGACGACAGGTCGGGTAAGTACGGCAATTTCTTGGTCTGAATGATGGAATCGTAAAGACTGGGCTGGAGGTTCTGAGCCACCACGTTCGCCATGATGACGGAGATGAGCATAGGGAGAATGTGAGAAATCTGCCCCGTCAACTCAAAGCAGATGACAGCAGTGGAGACCGTGTGCGTAACGGCGCCGGTCAGTGCAGCCGCACCTGGGGAAGAGACAAGAAAGACAGCGTGAAGACGGGAGTGTGCCACAAACTGGGGGTGTCACTGACAATCAGGAACTTTCTATGGAAATGTGAATATTATCTGCATCATTCATTGATTTCCTAACCCAGGACTGTGCAGAGCAGGACCTGACAGCAGAGCAGGACCTGACAGCAGAGCAGGACCTGACAGCAGAGCAGGACCTGACAGCAGTACAGGACCTGACAGCAGAGCAGGACCTGACAGCAGAGCAGTACCTGACAGCAGAGCAGGATCTGACAGCAGAGCAGAACCTGACAGCAGAGCAGGACCTGACAGCAGAGCAGAATCTGACAGCAGAGCAGGACCTGACAGCAGAGCAGAACCTGACAGCAGAGCAGGACCTGACAGCAGAGCAGGACCTGACAGCAGAGCAGAACCTGACAGCAGAGCAGGACCTGACAGCAGAGCAGGATCTGACAGCAGAGCAGGACCTGACAGCAGAGCAGAACCTGACAGCAGAGCAGAACCTGACAGCAGAGCAGGACCTGACAGCAGAGCAGAACCTGACAGCAGAGCAGAACCTGACAGCAGAGCAGAACCTGACAGCAGAGCAGGACCTGACAGCAGAGCAGAATCTGACAGCAGAGCAGGACCTGACAGCAGAGCAGAACCTGACAGCAGAGCAGGACCTGACAGCAGAGCAGGATCTGACAGCAGAGCAGGACCTGACAGCAGAGCAGAACCTGACAGCAGAGCAGAACCTGACAGCAGAGCAGGACCTGACAGCAGAGCAGGACCTGACAGCAGAGCAGAATCTGACAGCAGAGCAGGACCTGACAGCAGAGCAGAACCTGACAGCAGAGCAGGACCTGACAGCAGAGCAGGACCTGACAGCAGAGCAGACCCTGACAGCAGAGCAGGACCTGACAGCAGAGCAGAATCTGACAGCAGAGCAGGACCTGACAGCAGAGCAGAATCTGACAGCAGAGCAGAACCTGACAGCAGAGCAGGATCTGACAGCAGAGCAGAATCTGACAGCAGAGCAGGATCTGACAGCAGAGCAGGACCTGACAGCAGAGCAGGACCTGACAGCAGAGCAGGATCTGACAGCAGAGCAGGACCTGACAGCAGAGCAGAACCTGACAGCAGAACAGGACCTGACAGCAGAACAGGACCTGACAGCAGAGCAGGATCTGACAGCAGAGCAGAACCTGACAGCAGAGCAGGACCTGACAGCAGAGCAGAACCTGACAGCAGAGCAGGATCTGACAGCAGAGCAGGACCTGACAGCAGAGCAGGACCTGACAGCAGAGCAGGACCTGACAGCAGAGCAGGATTTGACAGCAGAGCAGGATTTGACAGCAGAGCAGGATCTGACAGCAGAGCAGAATCTGACAGCAGAGCAGGACCTGACAGCAGAGCAGAACCTGACAGCAGAGCAGAACCTGACAGCAGAGCAGGACCTGACAGCAGAGCAGAACCTGACAGCAGAGCAGGACCTGACAGCAGAGCAGGATCTGACAGCAGAGCAGAATCTGACAGCAGAGCAGGACCTGACAGCAGAACAGGACCTGACAGCAGAGCAGGATCTGACAGCAGAGCAGAACCTGACAGCAGAGCAGGACCTGACAGCAGAGCAGGACCTGACAGCAGAGCAGGATCTGACAGCAGAGCAGAATCTGACAGCAGAGCAGGACCTGACAGCAGAGCAGAACCTGACAGCAGAGCAGGACCTGACAGCAGAACAGGACCTGACAGCAGAGCAGGACCTGACAGCAGAGCAGAACCTGACAGCAGAGCAGAACCTGACAGCAGAGCAGGACCTGACAGCAGAGCAGGATCTGACAGCAGAGCAGAATCTGACAGCAGAGCAGGATCTGACAGCAGAGCAGAACCTGACAGCAGAGCAGGACCTGACAGCAGAGCAGGACCTGACAGCAGAGCAGAACCTGACAGCAGAGCAGGACCTGACAGCAGAGCAGAACCTGACAGCAGAGCAGAACCTGACAGCAGAGCAGGATCTGACAGCAGAGCAGGACCTGACAGCAGAGCAGAACCTGACAGCAGAGCAGGACCTGACAGCAGAGCAGGACCTGACAGCAGAGCAGAATCTGACAGCAGAGCAGGACCTGACAGCAGAGCAGAACCTGACAGCAGAGCAGGACCTGACAGCAGAGCAGACCCTGACAGCAGAGCAGGACCTGACAGCAGAGCAGAATCTGACAGCAGAGCAGGACCTGACAGCAGAGCAGAATCTGACAGCAGAGCAGAACCTGACAGCAGAGCAGGATCTGACAGCAGAGCAGAATCTGACAGCAGAGCAGAATCTGACAGCAGAGCAGGATCTGACAGCAGAGCAGGACCTGACAGCAGAGCAGGACCTGACAGCAGAGCAGGATCTGACAGCAGAGCAGGACCTGACAGCAGAGCAGAACCTGACAGCAGAGCAGGACCTGACAGCAGAACAGGACCTGACAGCAGAACAGGACCTGACAGCAGAGCAGGATCTGACAGCAGAGCAGAACCTGACAGCAGAGCAGGACCTGACAGCAGAGCAGGATCTGACAGCAGAGCAGGACCTGACAGCAGAGCAGGACCTGACAGCAGAGCAGGATTTGACAGCAGAGCAGGATTTGACAGCAGAGCAGGATCTGACAGCAGAGCAGAATCTGACAGCAGAGCAGAACCTGACAGCAGAGCAGGACCTGACAGCAGAGCAGGATCTGACAGCAGAGCAGAATCTGACAGCAGAGCAGGACCTGACAGCAGAACAGGACCTGACAGCAGAGCAGAACCTGACAGCAGAGCAGGACCTGACAGCAGAGCAGGACCTGACAGCAGAGCAGGATCTGACAGCAGAGCAGGACCTGACAGCAGAGCAGGACCTGACAGCAGAGCAGAACCTGACAGCAGAGCAGGACCTGACAGCAGAACAGGACCTGACAGCAGAGCAGGACCTGACAGCAGAGCAGAACCTGACAGCAGAGCAGAACCTGACAGCAGAGCAGGACCTGACAGCAGAGCAGGATCTGACAGCAGAGCAGAATCTGACAGCAGAGCAGGATCTGACAGCAGAGCAGAACCTGACAGCAGAGCAGGACCTGACAGCAGAGCAGGACCTGACAGCAGAGCAGAACCTGACAGCAGAGCAGGACCTGACAGCAGAGCAGAACCTGACAGCAGAGCAGAACCTGACAGCAGAGCAGGATCTGACAGCAGAGCAGGACCTGACAGCAGAGCAGAACCTGACAGCAGAGCAGGACCTGACAGCAGAGCAGAACCTGACAGCAGAGCAGAACCTGACAGCAGAGCAGGACCTGACAGCAGAGCAGGACCTGACAGCAGAGCAGAACCTGACAGCAGAGCAGGATCTGACAGCAGAGCAGAATCTGACAGCAGAGCAGGATCTGACAGCAGAGCAGGACCTGACAGCAGAGCAGGATCTGACAGCAGAGCAGGACCTGACAGCAGAGCAGGATCTGACAGCAGAGCAGAACCTGACAGCAGAGCAGGACCTGACAGCAGAGCAGAACCTGACAGCAGAGCAGAACCTGACAGCAGAGCAGGATCTGACAGCAGAGCAGAACCTGACAGCAGAGCAGGATCTGACAGCAGAGCAGGACCTGACAGCAGAGCAGGACCTGACAGCAGAGCAGAACCTGACAGCAGAGCAGGACCTGACAGCAGAGCAGGACCTGACAGCAGAGCAGAACCTGACAGCAGAGCAGGATCTGACAGCAGAGCAGGACCTGACAGCAGAGCAGAACCTGACAGCAGAGCAGGATCTGACAGCAGAGCAGGATCTGACAGCAGAGCAGGACCTGACAGCAGAGCAGGACCTGACAGCAGAGCAGAACCTGACAGCAGAGCAGGATCTGACAGCAGAGCAGGATCTGACAGCAGAGCAGGACCTGACAGCAGAGCAGGATCTGACAGCAGAGCAGGACCTGACAGCAGAGCAGGATCTGACAGCAGAGCAGAACCTGACAGCAGAGCAGGATCTGACAGCAGAGCAGGATCTGACAGCAGAGCAGAACCTGACAGCAGAGCAGAACCTGACAGCAGAGCAGGACCTGACAGCAGAGCAGGACCTGACAGCAGAGCAGGATTTGACAGCAGAGCAGGATCTGACAGCAGAGCAGGACCTGACAGCAGAGCAGAACCTGACAGCAGAGCAGGACCTGACAGCAGAGCAGGATTTGACAGCAGAGCAGGACCTGACAGCAGAGCAGGACCTGACAGCAGAGCAGGATTTGACAGCAGAGCAGGACCTGACAGCAGAGCAGAACCTGACAGCAGAGCAGAACCTGACAGCAGAGCAGACCCTGACAGCAGAGCAGGATCTGACAGCAGAGCAGAACCTGACAGCAGAGCAGAACCTGACAGCAGAGCAGACCCTGACAGCAGAGCAGGATCTGACAGCAGAGCAGGACCTGACAGCAGAGCAGAACCTGACAGCAGAGCAGAACCTGACAGCAGAGCAGACCCTGACAGCAGAGCAGGATCTGACAGCAGAGCAGAACCTGACAGCAGAGCAGGACCTGACAGCAGAGCAGGACCTGACAGCAGAGCAGGACCTGACAGCAGAGCAGACCCTGACAGCAGAGCAGGACCTGACAGCAGAGCAGGACCTGACAGCAGAGCAGACCCTGACAGCAGAGCAGGACCTGACAGCAGAGCAGAATCTGACAGCAGAGCAGAACCTGACAGCAGAGCAGGATCTGACAGCAGAGCAGGACCTGACAGCAGAGCAGAACCTGACAGCAGAGCAGGACCTGACAGCAGAGCAGAACCTGACAGCAGAGCAGAACCTGACAGCAGAGCAGGACCTGACAGCAGAGCAGGACCTGACAGCAGAGCAGAACCTGACAGCAGAGCAGGACCTGACAGCAGAGCAGGACCTGACAGCAGAGCTGTCAATCACACAGAGGCCGCGCCCACATCCAGCTGCTGACATTGTAAACATTAGACTCAACACAGCAAACCAGGAAAAGTGCATTTCTTCTGAAGCCAGTTACACAGTACAACCTACCCAGAAATAATGCAGAGTACAACCTACCGAGAAATAATGCAGAGTACAACCTACCGAGAAATAATGTACAGAACAACCTACCTAGAAACAATGCACAGTACAACCTACCCAGAAATAATGCACAGTACAACCTACCTAGAAATAATGCACAGTACAACCTACCCAGAAACAATGCACAGTACAACCTACCGAGAAATAATGCAGAGTACAACCTACCGAGAAATAATGCAGAGTACAACCTACCGAGAAATAATGCACAGTACAACATACCTAGAAATAATACACAGTACAACCTACCGAGAAACAATGCACAGTACAACCTACCGAGAAATAATACACAGTACAACCTACCGAGAAATAATGCAGAGTACAACCTACCGAGAAATAATGTACAGAACAACCTACCTAGAAACAATGCACAGTACAACCTACCCAGAAATAATGCACAGTACAACCTACCTAGAAATAATGCACAGTACAACCTACCCAGAAACAATGCACAGTACAACCTACCGAGAAATAATGCAGAGTACAACCTACCGAGAAATAATGCAGAGTACAACCTACCGAGAAATAATGCACAGTACAACATACCTAGAAATAATACACAGTACAACCTACCGAGAAACAATGCACAGTACAACCTACCGAGAAATAATACACAGTACAACCTACTGAGAAAAAATGCAGATTACAACCTACCCAGAAATAATGCACAGTACAACCTACCCAGAAATAATGCACAGTAAAACCTACCGAGAAATATTGCACAGTACAACCTACCCAGAAACAATGCACAGTACAACCTACCGAGAAATAATGCAGAGTACAACCTACCAAGAAATAATGCATAGTACAACCTACCGAGAAATAATACACAGTACAACCTACCGAGAAATAATACACAGTACAACCTGCCGAGAAACAATGCACAGTATAACCTACCGAGAAACAATGCACAGTACAACCTACCGAGAAATAATGCACAGTACAACCTACCAAAAAATAACGTACAGTACAACCTACCCAGAAATAATCTACACCTAATTGTGAACCAGGATACAAACCAACCCGAAATGGCAGAGGTGTAACTGCATACGCTAAGACCCCCCCAATGGAAAAAACACCTCCACTCAATTTATAGACAAAATAAAGTTTATTAAATAGATCATAAAAGTAAAATCATGAATACCTACATAAGTATCAGTACAGCAGCAATGAATATACCAGAGAGGACGTAGAGGGCGCTGCCCCATCAAAAATACACAGTGCCATACTAATATCATAACTATAGCAAAGAATTCATATAAATAATAAAAACATGATAGTAATATACATTATACATTAATGATATTTTGTTTATGTTACTATTATGTTTTTATTATTTAGATTAATTGTATTATGAGCTGTTTTAATTATGTCACAGGTCACTCTAAATTTTGCTATAATTATGATATTAGTATGGCGCTGTATTTTTGTTATGTCTTTTTGGTAATAACTTTGTAATTATTATTGCCTGCTTATTTTATTATCTGTCAATTGTGTTTAAATAGAACATTTTGCACTTTGCACACTGTATAATTTGAGGATTTGATTGATGCTGTACTGTACAATGTGTACGTGCCGGTACTGTATATATTTTCAAGTTGCGTTCCACTTGTTGGAACGCATGACCATAGTAGCCGGACATCCGAGGTGCGCTCCACTTTGGAACGCACAACCATCTTAAACTGTGGCCGAATTGATTGCGTGATGACGCGCATCTCGGGTCTCGTTTTGGCCCAGTGCTTGCGCCCTGACGCTTTCCGGCTATTAATATCTGGCCATGCGACTATCGCCCCGAAAACTGCCTACCACGGACGTCACTTCAATAGGTAATTGCCCCTGAATCTTTTTTTTAATTAATTAATCAATTGTATTAGGTATAAAAAGAGGAGGGTTTGGATTATGTTTCTCTATCCCCGGAAGAAGCCTTTTGGGGCGAAACGGCGTTGGGAGGAGGACGCTGCTGTATCGGTCGGTAATCCACATGCATTTGCCTTTTACTTTTTACTACTTTAGTACTTTCAACACTAGGCTTGAGAGTGACAAGTTGCTTCTACGGGTGAACTATGATATAATGCATACCGGCATTGGGACATGTGGACTGGACGTGACTGATGGTAGGCAGCGTCCTCTATGTCCTCTCTGGTCAGTGGTATACATAGAGAAGTAAGGGCCCCAGAGCAAGGAACAAACCAGGCCCCCCACACAGGACAGAGGGGTTTCTGCCTAAACCCTTTTCAATGACCCTTGGGCCATTACTCTACTGCTTTGTTTGGTAAATGTTGTTCCTTTAGAGGATAGAGTCCTGACCAAGTTTTCACCCCCAGTAGAAGAGGAGATGATCCCAACTAAGACCTTCTCTTGCCCTGAGCCCCATAGCAGTCGCATGGTCTGCCGCTATGGTAGTTACGCACCTGTCTCTGGTATATTCATTGCTGCTGTACTGATACTTATGTAGGTATTCATGATTTTACTTTTATGATCCATTTAATAAACTTTATTTTGTCTATAAATTGAGTGGAGGTGTTTTTCTATTGGGGGGGTCTACCTGTAAACAATGCACAGTATAACAAATAAGACGACTCTTCAGATCACTGACTTCCGAGTCACACACCCTAAATTGTTAATGCTGCGCCTTTAAGATTTCCAATAAAAGACCTAAAATATCTTTGGCTGTAATTAGAAGTTTATGTAATCCAATGAGATTTCAGGGGAGCGGTGGAATCTATACTGGAAGCAAGAACCGGAGCCTCTTCATATAAGACGTTTAGTGTGACAACCTGACAGTGTGACGACCTACCGGTGTGACGACCTACCGGTGTGACGACCTACCGGTGTGACGACCTACCAGTGTGATGACCTACCGGTGTGATGACCTACCGGTGTGACGACCTACCGGTGTGACGACCTGCCAGTGTGACGACCTACCGGTGTGACGACCTACCAGTGTGATGACCTACCAGTGTGACGACCTACCGGTGTGACGACCTACCGGTGTGACGACCTACCAGTGTGATGACCTACCGGTGTGACAACCTACTAGTGTGACGACCTGCCAGTGTGACGACCTGCCAGTGTGACGACCTGCCAGTGTGACAACCTACATGTGTGACGACCTACCGGTGTGACGACCTACCGGTGTGACGACCTGCCAGTGTGACGACCTACCGGTGTGACGACCTGCAAGTGTGACAACCTGCTGGTGTGACGACCTGCCGGTGTGACAACCTACCAGTGTGACGAACTACCAGTGTGATGACCTACCGGTGTGACAACCTACCATGTGTGATGACCTACCGGTGTGACGACCTGCCAGTGTGACGACCTACCGGTGTGACGACCTACCGGTGTGACGGCCTGCCAGTGTGACGACCTGCCAGTGTGACGACCTACCGGTGTGACGACCTACCGGTGTGACGACCTGCCAGTGTGACGACCTGCCGGTGTGACGACCTGCCAGTGTGACGACCTGCTGGTGTGACGACCTGCCGGTGTGACAACCTACCAGTGTGACGAACTACCAGTGTGATGACCTACCGGTGTGACAACCTACCATGTGTGACGACCTACCGGTGTGACGACCTGCCAGTGTGACGACCTACCGGTGTGACGACCTGCCAGTGTGACGACCTACCGGTGTGACGACCTACCGGTGTGACAGCCTGCCAGTGTGACGACCTGCCAGTGTGACGACCTACCGGTGTGACGACCTGCCAGTGTGACGACCTGCCAGTGTGACGACCTACCAGTGTGACGACCTACCGGTGTGACGACCTACCGGTGTGACAACCTACCTGTGTGATGACCTACCGGTGTGATGACCTACCAGTGTGACTACCTACCAGTGTGATGTTCTGACCATGTGACAGAAATGAATGATGACAGGTCAGGAGACCCTATTATTATAATATATGCAATGTTACAGGCAAGAATTCAATCCAGTTCTTCTTCAGCGCTGCTAAGCAGGGGCCGGGCTGTGACAACTTCTCAGTCTTAAAAGGAAAGAGTGTTTGTCGCTGATAATAACATACATTGTGTATTACTGTTATTAGCACTTGAGTTTGGGATGTTGTTCCCCTTTAAGGAGGTCTGGCCCCAGTCTGCACCATCACAGCAGGTCTTGCAGGCTCCGGGCCGGGCACAGTACATGTCCCCGTGTGTAGATGTGTGCGAGCAGCTGACACTCTATAACAATGCAGAGTTCTGTCAGTGACTTCTGTCCTCGGCAGCCGGGGGAATCCCGCGCCTAATAAACCGCCATTAACTTACTGAAGAATGCCAGCTCCCCCGGGCAGGATTCTCAGAGCCGAGATTATTATGTTTGGCATAAAGTATTGGCACCAAAATGGCCCCTAAACGACAGAAGTGATTCATCCAGATACTCATAGGAAGAAATGGCTTATAGCTGCGCGACTGCACCGACAGAAAATGTTACAGATAGATAGATATGAGAGAGAGAGAGAGAGAGAGAGAGAGATAGATAGATAGATAGATAGATATAGATGGCTCCACTGCAGGGTTAACTACTAGTCTGCCAGGATATAGTTACCAATCACAGCGTATCCCCCCGGTAATATCTTGTAGACAATCCCATCAAAGAGAATTCCATTGGGGAAGAGATAGGCCATCAGCTCTCCAACAATTCTTCCAAAGGCAGCCCCTGGGGAAAGATAATATACAATGTTGCTTTAGATCATTGTACTGTAACATAAAGGATACAAATACAGTGTAAATATAAAAACAGAAATCATCCTCCAGACCTCCGATATTCCCAGTGCACATCCCTGTGGACTACAAGCTGTTGAGAACTTACACTCACCTAATACGAACACTGGCATGAAGGCCCCGCAGGGTATCGGCATCGTGGTAGCAACGACTGACATCAGGAACTGGAAGAAGGAAGGAGAGGACAAATATAAAGAAAAGAGTCGAGAAAAAAGTCAGTGTCAGTAACCGGTCCAACGTATAAGACCCGAGCATGAGGTTGAGTGTATTCAAGTGAGACCAAAACCAATAGAATTAAGGTGTAAACTACTTTTTAGTGATGTTAATGTCCTATTCCTGGCCAAGGTGAGGGCAGACATTAGGTTGGATGGTGATATCTGCATTATGGGTGCCTTTCCTCTTATGGTGTAACCCAAGTGCCCAAATAATGCAATCACTCAGCGCCCAAATATCATGGTCCAGTCCATAAAGTAGGGAACATAGCTGAATCCTGTGTGGCTTGTCATTTTGGTAGGATCAGAGGTGCAAGCTCTGGGTGCAAAGACTATCACCATCAATGATTCATCACTAAAGACAGTCCTAGATAAGTCTATCTGTCCTTCAGAGAAGATACTGGGATAGATCTACTAATCCTGACTAATGTTGACAGTCTAAAGATGAGTCCGATTTCTCAAAGTGGCTGAGGCTGAAAGATAAACTGGGGGCATCAGTAGACACCTTTGTCTAACTTTACACCAACTTTTGGTTGCCTTACTATGAGGTCAAAATTTGGCACTATTTTGATGCATAATGCCAATTTCACAGCACAACCCAAGCAAGCAAGGCACAAAAAGTGTCTAAAAGACACAATCAGTGTGGTGTAAAGTATGGACACCAGTATATTCGTGCACATGAGGCCAGAATCTTAAAAAATCTACCTCATGACACCTGAAGGCCAAAAAGTCTGGTCATCACTGGTGTGAAAAAGTTTGTTCCTCCTTGGAGTCAGGTATATAGATGATGTTTAGGAGGTGTCAATTTGTCAGACATCCTTTTGTCGCTCTCTAAAGCTTCACACATCAGGCTTTGCAGATTTGATCTTTGCTTGCCATTGGCACAAATAAAAAGGGAAATTCAAACCATAAAAAAAAACTCAGATCATAAACCATGTCAAGTGATTACATGATCTCCCAGTCAATAAAACCCAACCCCAGATAAAGCCACCAATGATAAGATATCAGAGAAGTCACCTATTGTGTGAACAGATTTATTTATTTTTATACAATTTTTGGCTGTTTTTATATTTTCACTTTTTATTATTGTCCTTATTTATATTTTTAAAAAATCATAAAATCTTGCAGTTTTCCTTTTTTATTGATCACAGAGCCCGTCACTTCCTGTTACTTTTCAGAAGGAGCTGCGTACTCAGGAGTAGTGTCTGCATTCAACTCTTTAGGAGGAATTTCAATGAAGGGTAGCATCACAAACTGCAGGTGAATAACATGGGGTCATACAAAAGACAACAGGTGATAGAGACGGCTCATCTCCTCCCACGTCTTACTGCACCTGCCAAAGAGCATGCTCACTGCAGTACATTCTGGCATAGAAGTCAATAGGTTGCTTTAATTCGCAGGGAGATATTATTAAAATTACATATAAATGAATTTTTTTCAGGATTTTGTGATATGATGGAATTCTTGGAATTATAAGCAAATATATTAGAATTTTCCTTGAATATGACCTTTAACAACCAACAATTATGAACAACAATCGAAACCGTAAGTAACATGAACCAGATGACATTTCTAAATGGAACCAGATGAAACCATATGAAATTTCTAAATGGAACCAGATGAAATTTCAAAACTGAATGGTTCTACCCTGGTAGCATCTTCTCAGCATGCATCCCATTATAAGGTTCCAAACTATAAATGAAACATTTCTGAAGAGCAAAATGGGGGTGTAGATCTTGACATTGGCTTAGCTCACAGCCAGTGACTGGTACAGACTGTGATGGGTTATGTAGATGGTGCCAACCATGCCAGCCAAGAATGGCTTTTCCAATATTCTCTTTCAAACTGTGTGAGTTTATATGTGAAGAATGACGTATCTCCAAAGGAATCAATTTTCTACAAGACGCAGAAGTTGGACCTTACCTTCATGATGAAGAACAGAGGCAGAGTGACAAACACACTAACAGAGGGATGGATGAAGGCAGCGGAACGTCCCAGTATTGAGGCATTACCCTCATGCTTGGTCCAGGTTTGGTTATCGAAGAGCACAGTGATGCTTTCCCGGGGCATAAGCTATGAGACCATCCAGGCAAGACAGAAAGAGACAATGAAAAGATGAGCAAGACAGCCTGCCAGAGACATAGACACAGAGCTTGTGACAGGAGGTAGATGGAGAGATGGACAATTGCAGGGGATTACTAGCTCTTTCGAGAGACAATGATACTGATATATGACTACATAGACCATACCTTGGGTACCCAAGGTCCTTCCATGATATGTTTGCCTGTTTGCTCTGTATCTATGTACTATTTCTATGGTTCTTTGTACATGTACCCAACCCATGCAACTACTGTAACTATGTTCCTTCCTTTTTCTTAATCACATGCAGTAGGATACTGTATTAGAAGGTAGCTTTATAGTTAATGAAAAGTTTGTCCATGTTGGATCAGCTGTAATCTGTGAAGGACCTTGGCAGCAAGCGCTCAATTTCCCTACAGCACCACTACAGGAAAAATGAGGTATTACATACTTCCCATTGCAATCAACAGAGTAGGTCCTCCAGAGGTCCTGCTAATAGATAAGGTTCCCAACTGATGGACCTCCATGTACTAATACATAGTGACCCAATAGGGTTTATTAAAATGGGTTTTCAAAATCTGTCAACCCCTTAAAGAGGGACCCAAATGAGAGGCTTATATCTTTGCTCAGGGGAAAATATTTATGTTCATGGGTGGCCTATTGATACCACAGAACCTGCAGGAATTAATATATCTGTTCTCTGTTTTCTTCCTTGAGGAAACATTTTGAGCTGTAGGAGAAGAAGCTACAGTTGAAATTTCTCTGATGGTTTCCTACAAGTGGGATCAAAGATAGCAGACTATACCAGACTATAAAATGAGGTCATCAGAGAGACAGGTCAGTAATCTCTCCATGCCATGGACGAGCTTCTGCATTGCTACTAAATGGCCAGGTGGTCCCCAGGCCAGCCTTGACTGGGAGCAGTATCGGGCACTTTCTTAATGATGACACAAGCTTACCTCTCCAGCCATGAACTGCCCAAATCCTTGTGGGAAGGTAAGCGTTGCAATGCAGAAAGTAACTACTGCCGGATACATGAAACGACTTTGGGACAAAAGTAAAGATAAGAACAGAAATTATTTTTTAAAATTTTGGATCATTTAAAGTGTAACTGTCATGTTTTCATCAGAAAATCTATTTTAGCATATGTTACTGCTGCAGCAGCATTATGCATAAAGCAATCTTTAGTTTCTTCACATACCACTGTTTTCCTTGAGTTTTTCCCCTTAGTTACGGCTGTTTAAACATTTACAATATGAGGATCTTCTCAAGAAGGCTCCTCTGCCAGTTCTCTGCAGCCAAAACTGCTTTCCCTCACTTCCCATACACACTTGCTGTAGCCAGCGGCTCCCTGCCAGCCAATCAGATTGGATTACTGAGAGACACGCCTCCTCACTCTGAAGCCTAATGCATTCATGCAGTGTGAAGGACCGCCCCTCTGTCTTCCTGTCTTCTTAGCCGGAGACAGACAAGCCATAGCAACTGTCTTTTAAGGGAGCAGTGGTAAGGGACAGAGGATATTAATGAAAGATCTTTTGACAATCATTGACAGACTAAATCAGTTATACATGCCTAGCTCTAACTAGCAAATAAAAAAAAAATATCACAGTTACACTTTAAGTATTATGTAACCAACGTATGGTTTCTCTTCAAGGCAGAAACAGTTTTATGAGGAAAAAAAAGAAGAACTAGCCGTATCTACACAAAACTGCCTGCTAAGCCGACCACACCTATAGAAAGGTGGGGATTATCATTTAAAGGATGTATGGTTATGTAATAAAAAATGAGTGGAGATTGGAAGACTTTGCAATAAACTCATTTGCATATTAGCGATTTTACAGAATTTTATTGTATACTTACTAACGGCTCAGAAAACTGCTCAAGGTCTGGTTCTTGCGGATCCCAAGCACCACCTGTCGATTTAAGTACACAAAAAAGGCCCCGAGGAAACCGCAACAGATTCTGCGCATCAAAAATATTATCTTAGTAACAACAATATCTAAAAATTTCAAAAAAATTCAATTGTAAGGGCTTGAAGAAAACTTTACCCAATTACTGCAAATGCTGGTAGCTCCTGGAGGTCAAAGGGAAACTCCATTCGGAAATTGGTGCGGAAAAGTGCCGTAATGGTGACTGAAAGAGACAAGCAACGTTTACTTGAAAGACCTGCAGGTCAGCAAGAAGAAGGGGATGATGAAAGAGAGAATATGACTGCAGGATCAGACTATGCACAGGGTTTGTTTGTAGCCTGTAACAATGGAGACTCATAGATCTGCATAGGAGCTGTATACAGTACAGAAATCAGTAGGACTGAAAAAAAGCAAGGCTATTTGTAAAGTTCCTTCATTGGAGCCAGGACAAGACAATCTGATGATCTGGGTAAACAGCTTCTCAGCAAAGTGTCAACAACTGAAGATAATCCTTAATAGAGCTATACAACCGGTTGCAAAAGTGCATATACCCTTCAAGTTACAGAATATTTACTGTCTATATTTATACAATGTTTGAGCTAGTAATGTTCTTCAACCAACCTGCATCCTTGTTCCAAACAGCAAGGACCCGGAAGATGAAGGCACTGAAAGTTGCTGCAAAGAAACCACGCCAATAGTTCCTCACCGCAAAGTAGGAGGATGTGACCTCAATGCTGAACAAGACACCTATACAGCAAATCACAGCAACAAGGGAACACCATGACACATGATCACATGTAGCAGAACATCAGACAGGACAAAGCAATGGACATCTCACTCACACGCTCACTCATTCATAGTTATATTTGTTGAATATGAAAATGGCTCTTCAAAAGGTTCAGACTAACCCAACAACCAAGCTTTATGCTATCAAAAGGCTTCTTAAAAGGTCTGATTGGTTGAGACCAAAAGGGGCTGAAGCAGTCAGTTGAGCCATGTGCCCTTCTCTACTTTCCTGCACAAAGTAGGGTTAGCATCGAGCATACCATAGACTTTCTATGAGTTCATACACAGCTTTGTGTGCCATGCCCAGGGGAACTGGCAAAGGACATTCAGCTGACCAGTTGGACTCCTTTTGTTAAAATGATTGTTAGGGGTCTCAGAACCCAGCCCCCTAATGATGAAAACTTTTGACTTATCGCAATGACCTGTCTCACATAGATGAGACAAGACAAAACTAACTTGGGAAAATTCCAAGGATGCAAATTTGTCAAAGAGGGACAGTCTCCAAATTCCATTACAGAATATTTAATTGAGTAGGACACAAGAAATACGGTTATATTGTACGCTGTCACTCCTGTAGGTCTCTACACCATGTCTTAAAAATGTATGAACATAATGTACGTCAACCAATTCACTCAACATAGAAGAACAGGACTTGCCTCCTAATGGGGTTCCAAAGCAACAGCCAACACCAACAGCGCATCCCACAGTGAGTACGTCAGTGTAATAATACGCCTGCTACTGATAGGTCATGAGTGACCACAGGACACAACCAGGAGAACACAAGATCACCAAGATATGGAAGATTACAAAGAGATGAGATGTGGTGGTGGATACAGTAAGACCAGTAATTGTCAAGGTGGAAATCAGGACAATGACATGACCAAAGTGGTCCATGGGGACATGAAATAGACAAAAATGAAACCAAAGATAGGAAAAAGGGGGGAAGAAATAACATAAGAGTACAAATGAGACACAGACCACAAAAAGAGGAAAAAAAGAAGATAAAATCAGAAAAGATCTCACGACATCCCTGATTATCACAGATTGATATGTGCATGCTGCTGAATCCTTTCCCGAGGCTGGAGAAGATACTGTATCGAATCCAAATGAGCCAGACTTGATTCCTTCCAACTCGGGAAATGGTAAAAGCACTTTGGTGGAAACCAAACACAACAGCATGCAAGGAGATTTGGATAGGACACAGGCAAGATGCATGGAGCAGTACTGAGCGAGGAATACAAGGATCATTAGATTAAGATGAAGTCAATGTCACTCTAGAGGGATCTTCATGAGGTGCAACTTTTTGGTTACTCAAACTGAAACCTGATTAACGTGAAAGGTACTCCTATACATTAGATGAAAGTTGGTCAAGCCTGACAATTTTGGTGGGACAAGCTGACTATCTCATGTGTATGGGGATATATCAGCTGTGCCCCAGTAACAAATATTCGGAGAAAGAAGAACTGGGTATGTTGGAGATAACTCACCACCACAGGGGTTGTGGTATCAGCTTATTCCCCTCTTCACATTGCAAATGCATACACGCCTGGCCAAGCTAGCCATGCATGTTAATGAAGTCAAGAGGCATAGCTGTTTGAAGGGAATAGACACCTTATTAATATATTATGAAATCATTAGCCAGGGAAGAGGTCATATTTATGGATTTGACCGTAAAAAGCCTCTTTTCTGTGATTTCTCTTTTCTGTGATGCCTATTGACCTAATCTCTAATATCAATTCCAGTTCCTTGACCCAAACATTAAAACCCAGGACAAGATCTGTCAGCAATCAAGACTTTCTGATGAGCCAAATATAGTGGAACGTGCTTGATTGTGGACAGAGTTGAGTGGAAGGCAACATGGTTTCTGCCAATTTGCTCTGACTGTTGGGCTATCCCATCACTTGGGCTACCCTCTCTGGAACCCTACTGACTGGTTGAATGAGACTACAACATCATGGCATTGGGTTCCTCATGTAGTTACCTCAGGTTGACAGAACACATAGGAAGTGGTGAGGGGGGAACAAAGGCCAGAAGTCAAGAAAGCCATCATAGATGCTGGTAAACTGGAGTTAACATTTATAGGCAGCACTTGCCTCCAAGTGGTGCACCAAAGCAACATCCAACCCCCACAGCACAGGCAGCAGCCAAAAGATCCAGACTTCGGTAGGGGTCCTGAGTAAGGGTGTTACAGTACATATATGTGAATGTATGCAACAGTTAATAGAAATAATTATTACATGTTGTCTTCATACAATAGTTGACATATTTCACAATAACTAAAATTTCTATTGTCTCTGTAATATGTGTATATATCAATCATTCCAACATGTGTATCTTCTGAGACATGAACACTGCCACTCCGTTGCTCACTAAATGGATGGGACCTCGCATTGACAGTTGCCCCATCACCATGGGACCAGAAGTCTGATGGTTGGTACCACCTTGGATGATGAAAACGAGGACCCTTATTCTCCAGGAGCTGAAGAAGGGATCACATATGCATTGGCAGTTTCCAATCTTCTATAAGGCAGCTGTTTCTCCTAAGCTTAAAAATTGTTTACAGTTTTTTAAAAATGTAAATGTTTTGCCACTTTTCAGTCTCGAAAAGTAATAAATGTATAGTCTTAATAACTCTTGCCAATATCTGCTCAAATATCTCCCTTTGGTCCCTTGGTCACAGTTTCCACAGAGTGGCACATAGAATCCTAACACCTCCTTGCTATAGAACCATTGGTACACCATGGGCATCCAAACAGTGCCTCTATCAGACATGGTGGAGGTATTCTCCCCAGGCAGCACCCCGGTAATTTATCACCTGGTGTAGTGTGCTGAGATCTTTTTCTTTTGGGTTACATATGGTATGAATCTGAACTGAAAAGAACCTCTGTATTCCTCTGTATGAAATAGAGGCATGGAAGGGTATAGAATGGCACCATAGACTGATATTCATCTTCAGCAGTGTTGGCCACATAGGAGAAAGTGACCATAGATGAACATACCCATTGGATGGAAGTAGGCAGATTCCACCCAATACAATGGTATGTCTGACTGTCTAATGTGTATAGGGCGTCAATATGACGATCCCTTGTTCCACACATTCCCCTCTCTCCATTAGGAACATTGAAATGCTTAGCCGTGCCTAGCATATATGTGTATGGGGTAGTCGGAGGAATAAACAGCTTAATGAGCACTTGGCCATCAGCAAGATAAAGTGTATGGCCAGCTTAAAGGGGAGGTCCAGTTGATAAAAAAATTTTTTAAAAGCTTTAGCTGTTCCCACTCCCCCACCAGACTCTAGTTCCTGGTGCCTCTCAACGTGCATGACATGACCACTCAGCCAGTCATTGGCAGAGGCAGGTCACAAATGTGGCCAATGACTGGCTGACCAATCTTTTTCCACTTATTGAGAGACACAAGGAAGTAGAGAACATCAGGGAACTGGGAAAGGAAGTTGGGGGGAATCGGTGAGGTGAGGCTTTTCTATGAGCCAGACAAACCCTTCAATCTAAACTTAAATTAAATCCTAAAACCTAATTTCCATGAGTGGGGCTAGTCTAAAAAAGGGTGTTTTAAATATGAAAATGACATGATAACGAGCAAGAATGGAAACTCAATGGATGACTGTAGTAAAATTACAGCAAGTATTATTCCTAGTAACCTTGGTTATATATATATATATATATATATATATATATATATACACACTATGCATTACAAGATTAGTCCCGGCTAAACCCATTCTAAACATTCTCCCGGCAAGTCAAAGCCAAGGCAGTTGGAGTCCATTACCAGCCAAGGGGGCAATAAGCCAGTCACAGGGAGGGCAAACAAGAGGCTAGCGTAAAATACAACTTTGTTAACTTCAGCTCCTTACCTCATAGACTCCACAAAACACGGACATGAATTTGCTTAGGACGGCCGCACAGATACTTGCAATGTGCACAAATGGACCCTGAAACACAAGAACAGGGGTATAAACGCCAACATTCTTAGAATGACTCCAGTAATGTCCAAAAGACAGGAACAGATGGGTGCCCATGGTTATCTATTGTACAAGCTTTGAGACACCTGGAGATAGAAAGGTACTAAAGCTAATAGGGTATTGTGTATGGGAGCTTACCAACTGTCCCCTGGAGGCAGATGATGGGAAAAATGGGGATCGGGCTTGATACATTTTAACATGTTATAAATTTGTTCTGCAGAGAAATTAGCCACTGCCAGAAGTGTCTTGAAGCGGCTTGTTTCCCAACCCCACTGGAATATGTAGTTGCAAGAAAAAGTAAGCAACCCCTTTGGAAGTACCTGGATTTATTTTTTGCACTAATTACTAACCAAATCTGATCTGATTGTTATGTAGAACACAATTATAGATAAACACAATCTAACTACACTAATAAGACACAAACAGTTGTACCAGCTCATGAACGTTGCACACCAACACCAAAACCTGCTCACTTTGAGCATGGTGGAGGGATCATCATGGTTTATAACTGGTGGAGAGGACATCATGGTGTGTGATGGTGGAGGGATCATGGTTTGAGGCTGGTGGAGGGAGCATCATGGTTTGGGGCTGGTGGAGGAGACATTGTGGTTTGGGATGGTGAAGAAAACATTGTGGTTTGGGGCTGGTAGAGAGAGCAACATGGTTTGAGGCTGGTCGAGGGAGCAACATGACTTGAAAATGGTGGAAGGAGCACCATGGTGTGGTGTTGTCTGAGGTGATGCCATGTTTTGAAGCTGGTGAAGGGACATCATGGTCTGGGAATGGTGGCGAGGGGGGAATGATGGAGGTGAAATCATGGTTTGGGATGGTGAAGCGAGCATAATGGTTTGGGACTGGTGGAGGGGGAATTAGGGTTCGGGGCTGATGGAGGGAACATCATGATTAGGGGATGGTGGAGTTGGCATCATGGTTTTTGGATGGTAGAGGGAGCATCAATGGTTTGGGCTGGTGGAGGAGACATCATGGAAGGGGCATAATGGAATGGCTGACGAAGGAGGGCATTATGGTTTGAGGTTGGGGGAGGGAGGTGAAATCATTTGAACATTTTATCTCCTGCATTGATCTCCTTTGTTCCATGTTACCCAGTCATTACAAAACAGGCAGCAGCTGATGCTCAGTTTTTGCAGATTAGAATTTCACTGAGTGTGCCCGTTGATAGGGACACCCTCCCGAGCCCGGCCTGCTCATCTATCAATCCCATCACAACTTATCAAATAACTGAGCTCCTGCCCAGAGTATTATTTATAGATAGAGATAATTAAGAAGCCGAATCCAGAGCAAGAGCTTCTGCTGAATGTTTGTTTTGGACACCGACTGTTTTCATGTTAACATTTCCTCACACATTACGTCACAAAATCCCAAGTTAAAGGGAAGAATTATCAAAAAATTAAATATCAATGAATTCAGGGTTTTATTCTAAATATATATACTTACAAAACTGGGTTTTTAATTTTTACCTGACTATTCACATAAAAAACTCACTTGTCAGCTATGCTGTGTAGATTAGAAAAGAATGAGCAGAGTCATCTCATTATGATTTAGGAAAGAATACTTAATGACAGCTCTGTAATACAGTGGAAGGTCTAGATATAGCAGGATAGTAACACTATATACACACAGATACAGCTCTGTATGCAGCCCCCTGTCAGTCCCTGGTCTCTGGAGTGGGGGCTGTATCTCATCACTTCCTGGAGGGTGTAATAATCTATGACATTTTTCTATCAAGTGACTTCCATTCCTTACAGCTGTCATAAAGTACACACCCTGCTGTACTATCTATACAGACAGAACAAAAGTGTGTCTTCAATATGGCCGCCCCCAGGGAAGTTTTTGAATATAAAGATAGAAATTGTTGGAGGTTGAAGTTCACAGATTCTCTTCACTGTCTTCTTCTGAGATGTCTATGTGACTGAAGATATTTTAGATGGATTTCCAGTATGAAATCTAATTTGTTGCTTCATCAATGTAACATTTTTTAAACCACATTGCTTACAAATCTTTCTTCTGATGATTTGATTTGCTATATAACTACACCCATGGCTACATCTTACCTCTTTTCCTAGAGGCATCCCACTCCCCAAGGAGGCCGTCAGCCCAATCACTTTGGCAATAAAGGCTTTGAGAGTCAAGTATTCTTTCAGTACGACACCTCGGAGAATAACTTTCAGCTCTGGGATGCCAGAACCTAAAAAAATCAATAACATGAAGTTGTGAGATGTTGTTACCTTCCTGGAGGCCTACATGGAATTAAACTTTAAAAAATGTTTTCATATTCTTTTTTTCCTTTTTTTTAAACACCTACAGCTACAGCTACAGATAAAATTTGCAAGCAGTAACTCTTGTACTTTTTCAGGTCTTTCTGTTTATTTGGTGGAGTTTTTATCTTTCGGTTGGGTCTCATTTCCACTGATACTTACATATTAGCACTTTTATCCAGTCTGTCATTGCAATGCTAATGTATGCACAAAAGAGAGAGGGAGAAAAAATGAATTAATTGATGAATCTGTGAATCAAGTGGTTGGTGAATTTTTATTTTTTGTTGCAAAAATCATGTAGAATGGAGATTCTTCTTTTGCTTGTTGGGATTAGGACTAGTTTGTTCTCAGAACTGGTGGGTCCTAAATTCATATATAATCACAATAAATAAAAAGTAGGTAAAAATAGAGACTTTAATCAGCTGAACAGAGTAACTATGCTAATAATACACTGCTCAAAAAAATAAAGGGAACACAAAAATAACACATCCTAGATCTGAATTAATTAAATATTCTTCTGAAATACTTTGTTCTTTACATAGTTGAATGTGCTGACAACAAAATCACACAAAAATAAAAAAAATGGAAATCAAATTTTTTAACCCATGGAGGTCTGGATTTGGAGTCACACTCAAAATCAAAGTGGAAAAACACACTACAGGCTGATCCAACTTTGATGTAATGTCCTTAAAACAAGTCAAAATGAGGCTCATTAGTGTGTGTGGCCTCCACGTGCCTGTATGACCTCCCTACAACGCCTGTGCATGCTCCTGATGAGGTGGCGGACGGTCTCCTGAGGGATCTCCTCCCAGACCTGGACTAAAGCATCTGCCAACTCCTGGACAGTCTGTGGTGCAACGTGACGTTGGTGGATAGAGCGAGACATGATGTCCCAGATGTGCTCAATTGGATTCAGGTCTGGGGAACGGGCGGGCCAGTCCATAGCATCAATGCCTTCGTCTTGCAGTAACTGCTGACAGACTCCAGCCACATGAGGTCTAGCATTGTCTTGCATTAGGAGGAACCCAGGGCCAACCGCACAAACATATGGTCTCACAAGGGGTCTGAGGATCTCATCTCGGTACCTAATGGCAGTCAGGCTACCTCTGGCAAGCACATGGAGGGCTGTGCGGCCCTCCAAAGAAATGCCACCCCACACCATTACTGACCCAATGCCAAACCGGTCATGCTGGAGGATGTTGCAGGCAGCAGAACGTTCTCCACGGCGTCTCCAGACTCTGTCACGTCTGTCACATGTGCTCAGTGTGAACCTGCTTTCATCTGTGAAGAGCACAGGGCGCCAGTGGCGAATTTGCCAATCTTGGTGTTCTCTGGCAAATGCCAAATGTCCTGCATGGTGTTGGCCTGTAAGCACAACCCCACCTGTGGACGTCGGGCCCTCATATCACCCTCATGGAGTCTGTTTCTGACCGTTTGAGCAGACACATGCACATTTGTGGCCTGCTGGAGGTCATTTTGCAGGGCTCTGGCAGTGCTCCTCCTGTTCCTCCTTGCACAAAGGCGGAGGTAGCGGTCCTGCTGCTGGGTTGTTGCCCTCCTACGGCCTCCTCCACGTCTCCTGATGTACTGGCCTGTCTCCTGGTAGCGCCTCCATGCTCTGGACACTACGCTGACAGACACAGCAAACCTTCTTGCCACAGCTCGCATTGATGTGCCATCCTGGATAAGCTGCACTACCTGAGCCACTTGTGTGGGTTATAGACCTCGTCTCATGCTACCACTAGAGTGAAAGCACTGCCAGCATTCAAAAGTGACCAAAACATCAGCCAGGAAGCATAGGAACTGAGAAGTGGTCTGTGGTCACCACCTGCAGAACCACTCCTTTATTGGGGGTGTCTTGCTAATTGCCTATAATTTCCACCTGTTGTCTATCCCATTTGCACAACAGCATGTGAAATTGATTGTCACTCAGTGTTGCTTCCTAAGTGGACAGTTTGATTTCACAGAAGTGTGATTGACTTGGAGTTACATTGTGTTGTTTAAGTGTTCCCTTTATTTTTTTGATCAGTGTACTTCAATGTCCCATTATGGAATCAGCCAAGTCATTGAAGTCAGATCCTTCTAGGGAAGTCCTCACCAGTTCCAATTCCATCCATGCTGGGCTTGGCCATGCATTCATGATTTTTATTTCAATCGGAGAGGGAAGAAAGATAACTGTCAACAACTCAGGCATCTGATTATCTACCCAGGGAACAATGGATTGGGTCATCATAAAATCCCACAGGCTCAAATCTTCTTTCCCAGTGCATCTGCCATTGGAAGGAGCCAGTAGACTTCCATACACAGTCCACCAAAAACAATGGTTTCGGACAGCTTAAGGATCCTGAAACTTCTGTTCCTTACTCCTTTCTGGGAGTGACTGAGGAAGGATTTTATCAGGAGCGGCAGGTTAACAACTGTCACTGGTATAAGGGTACCACAGGAGCAGGAACCCTTAATGCAAATGAGGGCTTCAGTGCACCGAGGGACGGCCTTAGCTTCTCTACTTTCCAGTACTTGTCACGCCCATCAGTGTTGTCAGGATATGTATAATAGGATCTTTCAAATACTACCCTGTAAATATGTTTGAAGGTGGTTAGTTGGGTTCTCTGGGACTATTCCATTGATAGCCAGTCCTTACAATGGGTCTTTAATGTTTTACTGTTGGGGGTTGGACAGAAAGTTCCCATGCTGATTAGTACATTTAAGGGTCCACACCCTTGCCTTAAGTTGTTTGCACCGGCAATGTGTTTCGTCCATACAAGCGGCTGTGCCTGGTACTGCAGCTCAGTCCATGCATCCCACCGAATAGAATATTCTTGGAAACACCTATGATATTCCTGGACACGACCATCCTCTGAAATCAGTAGATCAGGAGACCTCGGCAAGTTATAGAGCAAGAGGAGCTGAGCAGATTAATATATAGTTCAGTGGGAAAAGAGTCAATATCTCCTGCATTTTATTCATTTAAATTCCAGCTCATTCTATGGTTTGGAGTCCAGTAGGCGGTCCCATCAGTGACTGACAGCTATTGTTGTATGCAGAACCGCCCACTGGACTCCTAAGCCAAAAAAAAGAGTGGCGACTTAAAAGGCTATAATACAAGTTCTCCTGAATCTTACCCCATAAAACCATATATCGATCTGCTCAGCTCCTCCTGCTCAATAACATGCTGCCTGCAGATCAGACACATGACAGGTTCCCTTTAATGATGTTTGTGTGTATTAGATGCAGGGGGTGGATAGAAGGTTAGGTAGGGACACGTGATTTATGGTCTCGGTGGATGACCATACAGGATAAGTGACTCACACCATGATAGAGTTTAATGATAAATGCAGTGTCCAGAGGCAGCTGACATGGTGTCTGGTTACCCTGACCACGACGCTCCTTAAAGCTGACCCATCAAGAATTTTCAGGAAGCTCTACTAGACAAAATCTAATATGGAACCAATATTGAAGAACTAGGAGACCTTCCAGGTGATGTGCTGATGGAAAAGAAGCCACGATAAGCGCACAAAATAATACGTCTAGGCCCAATGGCCTATGCAGGTCAGTAGTGAAGCCTACTTACCTATGGCTTGTGGAGCTACTAAGTGGCAAAACACTGCAGCAAATAGTATAAGGATAACAGGGTAGGACACCCAGGCCAAATATTGGTACCAGACATTGTCAGAAGCTTCTTTATACATCCACTTATATGCTGCAAAAAAGAAAAACAGAGAAACCGGGTGTGTGGTGAAACATTACGGGGCAGCAGGCTTACTATGACACTTACAGGGGCACGCCCATGAGGGTCTGCCCACAAACACAAAGTCAATTAATGAATTCAAATGCAGAATTATCCACATACAGTCCCTGTTGTGTCTGTCCTCTGCCCTTGTACCTTACCATGGGGTGCACTTATCTCGATGGTCACACTTGTATAGATGTCGACCATGGATTCTGTCAGTGGCCGACTTCCCACCTCCGTGAATGCACTTTATCAGTGCATGCACCATTTGTCTGCCCAGCAGAAAAGCTGTGCCGCTCAGTGAAAGAAATTAGAGGGAAGGTGTGGGAACCCAGAAATAGACTGGAAAAAGGGTAACATCGTGAGCACTCGGGGGAAGGGGTGTCCAACACCCTGCAGTAAGATAGTAACTAGAGTCGAGTGAATTTCCTCATGCTTAATTGATTTAACTTGAAATAGTGTAAAAAAAACAAAAATCATACTTACCTCCTCCATTTGATCATGACGGGCCGGCCGCCGCCATCTTGATTGCAGATCTCGGCCGAAATCCCATGCGCAGTGATGTATGACATCACCACGCTGGCCGGCGTGATGACGTCATCTAGGGACGCTTGAATTTTGTGCCAGATCTTCAAGCAAGATGGCGGTGGCCGGCCCATCCTGAGCAAATGGAGGCGGTAAGTATGATTCAATTTTTTTTTCTGCTAATTTCACACTCTTTTTACTCTTAGATGCCGCGATCATGTATGAACGCGGCATCTGAGGGGTACAATGATGGGGGGCAGCACTATTGCAGCTCCCTGTCATTGCGCCCGCTACTTAACAAAAAAATGCGAAGTAATTCACTCATCTCTAATAGTAACTGGCAGGAGAATGCTCTGCAGACAGAAGAGTTATAAGAAATGTAGTCTGCAGAGCATCGCAGAGCTCTATGCCCACCCAATTAACACAGATTTGCCAGGAGAAGGAGCAGATGTCCAGGGGATCAAACAGAGGCCAGAAAAGTAAAAATATGTTAGTGGCTGGAAATTATATTGACCTCCTTAGAAACTGACATTGGGTGTCAGGATTAAGAAATAGTGTGCATTTAAAGGGGTTTTCCATGATTACATTGATAGGCTATCCTTATGCTAACCGCCAGCATTCAGCATAAGGAAGGGGTAGCAGCTCTTTCATTGCAGTTCCCATCATCGCAATGGGGCTGTACCATGCTGCACCCAAATATCCCTTCACTCTGTTAATCAGGGTAGGTCCAGACAATAGTATGCTCATTGATCATACCAAGGATAGGCCATGAATGTTATACATCATGGAAAACTCATTAGATTGTATAGTTGGTGGCGCTGTTGCATTGCTGTCTATGAAATGGATGGCTTATTGGGGCAGTGGTGAAAAATGGTACTGCAAGCGGATCATGTAACAAACAATAATTATAGTAACATTTCTATGCAGTGTCCATCAGAAATGGAAGACACATCTTGCCATTAATTAAAGTAATAAGAGACAGTAATTTACATAACCAGCGTTACCCTGTATACTCTTTGCACTGGCGTAGTCCATGCTCCAGCTCACCAATGCCATGACAAGACCGAGAAGAACAAGGAATATCCAATCTTCTCCCAACTTTTTGATGAAATATTTCTTTACTCGCTGTACACAAGCTGCAAGACAGGAACCACGTGCCATTGATTCATTTGAAAGCAACAGTAATCACCAGGATGATGTGTGGGAATAGCTTCAGTGACATTAGAGTGATTGTAAGGGTCTAAACGACTTCTCATGGTGGGGGGCATATCGGGTATGCGAGCGGACGTGCAGCTAAATCTCCTGCATCCATCCTAATTACCTGCTGCAGTAGCGGGCAACCTGCGCTACCGGCGAGTGGACGTGTTCCCCCTGTGATTCGCCATCTTTTTGCGGAGACATAACCCGCCAGAGGACCAAGGAGAAGGATGGAAAGGAGTGTGGCTCTGCTACTCCGATGAAACAAAATGGCGGCGCGCACGCTGCAAAATTTCAGATGTAGCGGCGCGGCTGGAGAAGTTCGCCCGCTCTTCGACCAGTCCACCAGCAAACACACTGGAGCCGGAGGCTGTTTAAAGAGGTGGACTCCCTGGGCACATCTAGAACCAGTGCTCCTGGTCTGGTGTCAGAGGTGGAGAGGGAGGTTAGTGCAGCGCAGGACGGAGGGACAATTCTGGAGGCAGAGCCCACCATTAAAGATCTGTACGCAGCGGTGGTGCAGAGTAACATGGCGCTCCCCACATTAAACACTCACATGGGGGGGCCTCAAAGAGGACATTCTGCTCATACGACAAGATATGAGACAAGTAAAGGAGCGTGTGGAGGGCCGTGTCAGTGCTATGGAGGATCAAATGCCATCAGTAAAAAGGGATCTATAGCGTGTAATATATAATGTCACATTGCTCATTTCTAAATCAGATGACCTTGAAAACCGGTTACGGCGCAATAATGTCTGAATAATTGGTGTGCCTGAACATACAGAAGGAGTGGAGGCTGTGTCGTTCTTTGAGAAATGGCTTGCTGACAAAATTGGAAGAGATAATCTATCTCCGCTTTTTGCTATTGAGCGGGCTCATCATGTACAATTCCACAACAACCGCCACCAAAGTTGAGACAGAGTATATGCTTACTATTGGGCCATATGGTGGTCCAACGGGGGTGAGCGGCAGCACTTTTCTGGATTTGGTTTGATAATGGGTACCCTTAGGATCATTGCCTGGAATGTGAGGGGAATGGGCCAGACTTCAAAACATCATGCGACCTTCCATGCTCTGCAAACATACCAACCGGCAATTCTTTGCCTATCTGAAACGCATCTTACAGCTGACAAAACTCATCTGATACACAGAGCATGGATGGCGCATGAATTTCATTCTACTTGTTGTACTCATGCGCGTGGTGTTAGTATTCTAATACATAGATCTATTCTCTTTGAAGCTAGAGACACGTGCATTGACAATAATGGAAGATTGGTGGCAGTATACATTCCCCCACCGTACTCCAGCGAGGTTCTGACAAAAATACTAATGTTCACGGCCAGGCTTCCTGGTGTCCCTGTACTAATGGTGGAATACTTTAATATGCACATGGACAAGTCTTTGGACAAGTTCACTCCAAATACTGATGTACTAGGCCCCTCACCCTCAGCATTGGCTAGATTGATATCAGAGGTGGATATGTGTGATCTCTGGAGGGCCAAGCATCAGGAAGACAGGCAATATTCTTGCTACTCTTCTTCACATAATTCCCTGTCCAGAATTGACCTGGTGCTGGGTTCCCTGTCCTTATTGGAACTTGTCCAAGAGATCTTTTACCTTCCCCGGAGTGTATCTGACCACTCTCCTATCCTGGCACAGTTAGGAAACTTGGGGCAAAATTCAAGACCTATTTGGCATTTGAATCCATTTTGGCTTCAGCTCGTAAATATTGGTGGTACCATTCCTAATGCACTGGGGGAATTTTTTAATTCCAACATTGGACCTGCCACTATACCAATAGTATGGGATGCAATGAAGGCATATATAAGAGGTGTCTATATGAAAAGCATTAGGGCCCACAAGACCAAAAGTAGGGCTCACTCTGTGTAGTTATCTAATAGAGTATTGGCCACAGCATCCAAATATATACTAAATCCAAAACCAGGGCTGTTGAAGGAACATCTAATAGAAAAGGCGAGGGATAAACGTTTTTTTAGGACCCAGAGTTACTTTATGGAAGGTGAGAGTGCTAGTCATTTATTAGCCATGGTTATTGAAGCACAATCTGGTCCCTCATGTGTAATCTCTATTAGGGATGTACATGGGAACCTAATTACTGGGGGTATTCCATGTTCACTTTAAGGACGTCTATCGGTCTAGACTTACAGTCAGTCCGACAGATAGAGAGAGGTATCTGATGGACATTTCCTTGCCCACTTTATCTGTGGAGAATAGGGAGATGTTAGATGGAGATATCCGGCTGAAGGAGCTTGAGCTGGCGCTGAGATCTTTTCCTAAAGAAGCACAAGGAACTTCTTCTCCCGCACCTACTTAATGTTATTATGGACTCATATCGGGCAGGTATTTTACCTAGTTTGATGAGAGGGGCGATTGTGGTAGGGCTTCCAAAACCAGGCAAGGATCCTACACAGGTAGACTCTTATCGACCTATTTCACTGTTAACGGCAGACGTGAAAGTATTGGCCAAGCAGGTTCTAGCTAAGATTATTAAATGTTATCAGCACTATTATTCATGAAGACCAACCTGGCTTCATGCCTGAAAAATCCACATCCTTAAATCTTAGACGCCTGTTCCTGAATCTCCAGTTGGATGGGGAGGATGTAGGGCTGTGATCTCACTCGATGCTGCCAAAGATTTTGATAGCGTCGAGTGGGATTACCTTTGGGCAGTTTTGTCTAAAATGGGATCCGGCCCAGGTTTCATAAGGTGGGTGCAACTGCTCTATAACCAACCTAGAGCTAGGATTAGAGTAAATGGAGGGATTTCTCCAGAGCTCGCACTAGAAAGGGGGACAAGGCAGGGCTGCCCACTGTCGCCTCTCTTATTTTCTATAGCGATATAGAACCGTTGGCTTGCCTTCTTAGAACCACACCGATTTTCAAGGGCCTTAGAAGAGGGGATTTGGAAGAGCGTGTGTCGCTGTATGCAGATGATATGCTGCTATATGTAGGTGACCTGGTTTCCTCCATAGACGCCATCTCTGATTTTGGCAGGCAGTCTGGTTTGCTTATTAATTGGAATAAGTCGGTGATACTCCCGTTGTCCCCGGTCCCAGAAAGTCTCTGTCTTACTCATACTAAACTTGGGGTAGTATCCTCATTTAAACATCTGGGAGTAGACATCCCCATAAATATATACCCGATAATATACTGCCTCTACTAAGTTTAAAACTATGGCTGCATTGTGGCATAAATTGCCCATATCCTTAGTGGGTATGGGTAACCTGATTAAAATGGTGCTGGTGCCGCAACTCTTGTATATGCTTCATAACTCTCCAGTGTGGATCCCTGCGCATTATTTTTACAAAATACAGCAAATATTTTGGTTCCTGTTGTGGAAGGATAAGAGAAGTAGAATTAAATACAAAACTTTACAGGTGGCCAAGGATGCGGGTGGTTTGTCGCTGCCTAACCCCTTACTATACTTTCTTTCAGCTCAGCTGCAACACTTAAAGGGCTGGTTCACACCTGAGCATTTTACAGCGCGTTTCTACGCGCTGTAAAACGCTCAACAGGCAAGAACCAATGATTCCCTATGGGAATGGTTCTCACCTGAGCGCTTTACAGCGCGTACGAACGCGCTGTAAAACGCCCTACGCCCCAAGACGTACAGGAGCTTCTTTGGGGCGTAGTGTCGCGCGTTCCCGTACATAGACTTCCGGGAACGCGTGACAATGGGCGTTTGCTTGTTTGCCGGCCGCGTAAGTAAATGCCCGAAATAATTGCGCATATAGAGCGCTCGTTCAGTACTCTTAGGTGTGAACCCAGCTTAAGGGATGGAATATGGCGGAGGGAGTGGGGAGAGGAGGTAGGCTACTTTCATGGGCAGCGGGTTGTTATTCGCCACTAGCAGTCCTGGAGGGGGATGTAGACCCTAGGTTTAAATCTGCTCCAATTTTGGGGCTTATGAGGAGAGTGTGGACTAAAGCTAGAGAGAGCTTGGGTATCTCAGGACTGTTGAATGTTTCTCCCATCTGGAATAATCCTCTTCTATCTGAATTATCCCAATTAAAGGGGTTCTCACAATGGGGAAGGGATGGGATTTGGAATATTGGCCAGTTATACTCTCGGGGTATTCTAAAGCAGTTCCAGCAGCTGTGCTCTGGGTTTGGCCTCCCCTCCACGCATTTCTATAAATATTTGCAGCTGAGGCATGCATTGGATGCGCAATCCAGACTTTCCTCACTACAGTACACAACTAATCAGACGCTCGATGTTGTGGTGGTAACAGGGTCTGTAAAAGGAGACATCTCAAAAGTCTATCTTTCATTGCATGATGAATACTTGAAGAAATTCCTGATTCAGATTAAAGCAAAATGGGAAAAAGATGTGGGAACGATTACTGACACCCAGTGGTGGACCCAGTGGGAAGACACGCTTGCATTAACCCCAAATTTATCTCTTAGTGAAGCAGCTAGACTATCACAGCTGTTTATGTCTCGGGGGGGGGGGGGGGATTTGTTGTTGTGGGATTGTACTCACGGTTTACTCCTTGACTAAGTATGACTGTATTATCTACGCAATATCTTTTTTGAATCCGAATAACTTGTATCTTGTGATCTGTAGTGTGCATGTACGTGTTTTCAAAAGAAATCTTTTAATTAATAAAAATTATCAGATTAAAAAAAAAAAAAAATGACTTCTCACCATGACACTTGGAGTAACACTGCTTCTGAACATCAGGGGGTTTGATCGCGCTTGCACTTGAACTTTGCCTGTGTTGCAGTAATCTGGCAGCTTCCTTACGAGCAAATTGAGAAAGTTCTTCTGTATAGTGGCCATAGGTCTGTTAGGAGATACAAGATGTACCCAAACCAGGTTAGAAGACCAACTCAATAGGTCATCATATAATCTTTCTAATTTCATGACCAACTAATCTGGAACCATGGTAAGATGGCGCCCATCTCTCTCTCTTTCCCAGGACTGGTCACCATCCCATAAGTAAATTGAGAATTCATACAAGGGTTCAACCCTGGTCTGTCCTCTACTGGTAAATCGCTAGAATAAGTCCTATGAAGGTGCAGAAAATATAGGGCTGTGATGGCTAACCTCCGGCACTCCAGCTGTGCTAAAACTACAACTCCCAAGATGCTCTCAGAACTCCATAGAATTGGATGGAGCATGCTGGGATAAGTAGTTTCACCACAGCTCGAATGCCTGAGGTTAGCCATCTCTGCTATAGGGGGTACAGGGGTACCAATAACATCCATGCCCTGGTGTCCAGAGGAACCACGGTAGTGGTCCATGGTAGATGCGGGACCAGTTACACATTTTTCATGAGGGGCTTCAAGATAAAGCTCTGATTAAGGGCCCATGCACACGACCATATGGATTTTGCGGTCCGCAAAACACAGATGCGTGCTGCATCCGTTTTTTTGTGTGGATCCCTTGTAACAATGCCTGTTCTTGTCTGCAAAATGGACAATAATAGGAAATGTTCTATTTTTTTTTCCGGAACGGACTTGTGGACATACAGAAACAGAATGCACACGGAGACATTTCTGTTTTCTTTGCGGACCCATTGACGTGAATGGTTCTGCATTCAGGATGCAAAAATAATGGAATAGACACGGAAAGAAAATACGGATGTGTGCATGAGCCCTGAGGATGAACTTCTTTTATAACATGCTGTATGTCCTATTCAACACAGTTTGGGGCCACACAAGCTTAATCATTGGAAAGTACCGTACAATTAGCATGCTTAATTACATGATGAATGGGTAACTATGGGTGCGTATGTAGCATTAGATTCATCTTTTATATGGGACCTAGTATAGTGGCCTAAAGTGCTCCTCACTGTAGCTTTAAAGAGAATGTTAAATTCTGCTAATAATTTTCATAGTGCCATAATGTCCTGATTGCAAATAGCATCCCCCTCCCATTTTGTGTATAGAACTGTTCTTATGTAGACCTATCTGTCTCCTTGGCAACAGACTACAAACAAACCCCAAGTAGTCTGGTTCAGCAGTCGTTTGATACTATTTATCCACTATGTCTGCCTCCTCTCCTCTGATAACCTACAGACAGTAGAAGAGCAGGACAGTGTAACACATGATGTACAACCACATACACAACGTGGTTTCTTTGTAACCTTTGACCATGGAGACACATGGAGCCTCATAGCAGCTGCAAACCCAAAAGAGTAGATTTTAAACTGCCCCTATTTCTAAATTTGTTTTAAATATGAAATGGAAAAATAAATCATTGGCTGCAAAAGTCTACATACCCTTTTTTGAAAATATATCTCTTAGCTCAGAACCTATCCCCGTTCTGTATAACCAAATATCTAGACCCATTGCGTCTCCATCTGACCTTTCAACTGCTTTTTAAAATAAAGCTTTAATAAATGAGCTCCTAATTCAGGCACAATTTGTATCTGAAAGGTAAATAGAATATTCGTTTTCCAGTGTATTTGTAGCAGAAAGTCCTTATAGGGAATACGTCTAATAAAATAATAGGAAGAACACCTGCTGCTTTTGTGCACCATTTGTCGCTTTTATTTGTTATCGATAATTCCTTTTGCACATCGGTATGCATTGATCTCATGATGTATAGTCTTGTGTACACGCAGTCTTACCCTTAGGGCCTCGATGCACTTAGCTGGAGAAGAAGGCATGACACTTTACCATGGGCCGCAAAGTCCTAGAGGATAAGGCACCTATTCCAGAGACCAATTTCCTAGCACTTATCATGATTTTGCGCCTCATACAGACCAGTATATCTGGTAATACTTATCTCCAAAGCATTGGAAGATTGTCAGCTACCTAGAGGTCTGCGCAAAAACAGAAATCTCCAGGCAAGTATCAATAGAGGACATCACTGTCTGGGGCAACAAATATAAGGACTATGGCATCAAATTCTAAACAGCAGAGAGGACAGAAAAGCAAACTATTATACAACAGGGACTGGGGTAAGAGAAGAATTGTAGAGCCCTGGAGCAGAAGTACTTTGAAGTCTATACATTTGTGGACATTTGTCCATTCCCCCTATTATAAACTTCTTACTTTATTTTACTTGAAAGGGTTAACTTTCACTGTTTAATACTGTTTAATTGCATTTTATATGTATATTCTGTTTATTTGCACAGCACCGTAGAACAGGTTAATAAATACTGAGAGACTTTTGGGACTTTGAATAAGAAGCTGGTAATTATCCACAGCTGCCATAGAGAAGAAAGAAGAGCATGTATTGGAGGAAAAAAGCCAGACTTCTTTGCCACCAAAACTAGACAGTCTGACCTTTTTAATGTCTGGTTTTAGCTCTGTTGTTATGTGTTGAAACTTGTTTTTGTCTGGAAAAACTGCTGTGTCAATGCCACTGAGTATCATTGAAGCTCTAATGTAAGTCTATGATGGGAGTGGTAACTTTGTAATTGTTTGTGCTGAGTTTCTCCATTCCACCCTTTCCACTAGAAGGTTCAAGTCTAGATAGAAATGGTATATAAGGAGAGCAGTCAGAGCCCCCGGTGTTCTGCAGTTAGGGAACGGTGCTGGAAGGGGAAGACTCTGCCAGTCTGCATGAGTGACCAAAAGAAGACACTGAGATGGGCACTCTGAGCCACAGACCATGGGTCACCAGCCTTGTTACCAAGGAGCCACCCAGACTACTGAGCTACTGACCGTGGGCCTCCAGCCTTTGACCAGGGTACCAGCCTTCTGAAGAGAGAGAGGGACAGCTAGCTCAGGCCTTTCCTCAGCATCAAACCCTTCTTCTGCCATGAAAAAGACTGGAGAAGCCAGCCCTATGCCTCGCCTGTATTGCTTTGCACCTGAATTCCTCCAGTAACGAAGCACCCTGGTTTACTGCAGACCCTGACTCTCTAGACCTATTTACCATTGGGGCGCACCACTCCTTACCATCCTTTCCGGAGAGCAGCAACACATGGTGTCACCTCGACAGTGTCCGGGTGAAGCAGCAGTGTTGCACCCATTCATTTTCAACATGCTTGCACCATGTGGAGATATCTTGAGATATTCATGAGCCTTCTAATTAGTTTTTGTAGAGAGCTGGGGCAGACTGAGAATAGTCTGGACTACTGGACAATAAGGGTCATAGGCTCATTGCCGTCCACACTACAGATATAACATATACAGAGCATGTGCATTACACCATAAAGATATACGGCTGGACCCCTACCACCCAATGTTCTGGACCCTCAGACTGTGTTTAACTTTACGAATGGTCTGTCTACCCCTGAACCTGACATAATCAACTCCATTAAACCAAAAGGTGGAGGGGATTTGATGTGTTAAACCACAATATGCTCTAGTCGTCCTCTTTTCTCAGTAAGTCTTGTCCTAGGTAGAACAAGGGAGATGAGATTGAAATATCTTCTTCTATACAGTGAGGAACAGAAGTATTTGAACACCCTGTGATTTTGCAAGTTCTCCCACTTAGAAATCATGGAGGGGTCTGAAATTCACATTGTAGGTGCATTCCCACTCTGAGAGACAGAATAAAAAAATAATAAAAAAATCACATTGTATGATTTTTAAAGAATGTATTTGTCTTCCACTGCTGAACATAAGTATTTGAACACCTGAGAAAATCAGTGTTAATATTTGGTACAGAAGCCTTTGTTTGTAATTACAGAGGTCAAACGTTTCCTGCAGTTCTTGACCAGGTTTGCACACACTGCAGCAGGGATTTTGGCCCATTCCTCCACACAGATCTCCTCTAGATCTGTCAGGTTTCGGGGCTGTCGCTGAGCAACACGGAGTTTCAGCTCCCTCCAAAGATGTTCTATTGGATTTAGGTCTGGAGACTGGCTAGGCCACTCCAGAACCTTGATATGCTTCTTACGGAGCCACTCCTTGGTTATCCTGGCTGTGTGCTTCGGGTCGTTGTCATGCTGGAAGACCTAGCCACGACCCATCTTCAATGTTCTGACTGAGGGAAGGAGGTTGTTGCTCAAAATCTCACAATAAATGGCCCCATTCATCCTCTCCTTAATACAGTGCAGTCGTCCTGTCCCCTTCGCAGAAAAGCACCCCCAAAGCATGATGTTACCACCCCCATGCTTCACAGTAGGGATGGTGTTCTTGGGATGCAGCTCATCCTTCTTTTTCCTATAAACACGACGAGTGAAGTTTAGACCAATAAGTTCTACTTTGGTCTCATCTGACCACATGACTTTCTCCCATGCCTCCTCTGGATCATCCAGATGGTCATTGGTAAACTTCAGACGGGCCTGGGCATGTGATGACTTGAGCAGGGGAACGTTCCGTGCAATGCATGATTTGAAACCATGACGGCGTAGTGTTCTACCAACAGTGACCTCTGAAACTGTGGTCCCAGCTCTCTTCATGTCATTGACCAGCTCCTCCCTTGTAGTTCTGGGCTGATTCCTCACCTTTGTTATCATCAGTGATACCCCACGAGGTAAGATCTTGCATGGAGCACTAGTCCGAAGGAGACTGACAGTCACCTTTACTGTACTCTTCCATTTTCTAACAATTGCTCCAATAGTTGATCTATTTCACCAAGCTGCTTGGCAATTGCCCCGTAGCCCTTTCCAGCCTTGTGGAGGTCCACAATTTTGTCTCTGGTGTCTTTTGACAGCTCTTTGGTCTTGCCCATGGTAGTAGTTGGCGTCTGAATGACTGTGGGGTGGACAGGGGTCTTTAAAGAGCTCAGACAATTGCTACCAAGTTAGATTAATGAGTGGAGTAGAGGTGGACTTTTTAAAGGCACAGTAACAGGTCTTTGAGAGCCAGAATTCTTGTTGTTTCTCAGGTGTTCAAATACTTACAGTCAGGTCCATAAATATTGGGACATCGGCACAATTCTAACATTTTGGGCTCTATACACCACCACAATGTATTTGAAATGAAACGACCAAGATGTGCTTTAACTGCAGACTGTCAGCTGTAATTTGAGGGTATTTACATCCAAATCAGGTGAAAGGTGTAGGAATTACAACAGTTTGCATATGTGCCTCCCACTTGTTAAGGGATCAAAAGTAATGGGACAATTGGCTCATCAGCTGTTTCATGGCCAGGTGTGTGTTATTCCCTCAATATCCCAATTACAATGAGCAGATAAAAGGTCCAGAGTTCATTTCAAGTGTGCTATTCGCATTTGGAATCTGTTGCTGTCAACTCTCAAGATGAGATCCAAAGAGCTGTCACTATCAGTGAAGCAAACCATCATTAGGCTGAAAAAACAAAACAAACCCATCAGAGAGATAGCAAAAACATTAGGCGTGGCCAAAACAACTGTTTGGAACATTCTTAAAAAGAAGGAACGCACCGGTGAGCTCAGCAACACCAAAAGACCCGGAAGACCACGGAAAACAACTGTGGTGGATTACCGAAGAATTCTTTCCCTGGTGAAGAAAACACCCTTCACAACAGTTGGCCAGATCAAGAACACTCTCCAGGAGGTAGGTGTATGTGTGTCAAAGTCAACAATCAAGAGAAGACTTCACCAGAGTGAATACAGAGGGTTCACCACAAGATGTAAACCATTGGTGAGCCTCAAAAACAGGAAGGCCAGATTAGAGTTTGCCAAACGACATCTAAAAAAGCCTTCACAGTTCTGGAACAACATCCTATGGACAGATGAGACCAAGATCAACTTGTACCAGAGTGATGGGAAGAGAAGAGTATGGAGAAGGAAAGGAACTGCTCATGATCCTAAGCATACCACCTCATCAGTGAAGCATGGTGGTGATAGTGTCATGGTGTGGGCATGTATGGCTGCCAATGGAACTGGTTCTCTTGTATTTATTGATGATGTGACTGCTGACAAAAGTAGCAGGATGAATTCTGAAGTGTTTTAGGCAATATTATCAGCTCATATTCAGCCAAATGCTTCAGAACTCATTGGACGGCGCTTCACAGTGCAGATTGACAATGACCCAAAGCATAATGCAAAAGCAACCAAAGAGTTTTTTCAGGGCCAAGTCAATCACCGGACCTGAATCTGATTGAGCATGCATTTCACCTGCTGAAGACAAAACTGAAGGGAAAATGCCCCAAGAACAAGCAGGAACTGGAGACAGTTGCAGTAGAGGCCTGGCAGAGCATCACCAGGGATGAAACCCAGCGTCTGGTGATGTCTATGTGTTCCAGACTTCAGGCTGTAATTGACTGCAAAGGATTTGCAACCAAGTACTAAAAAGTGAAAGTTTGACTTATGATTATTATTCTGTCCCATTACTTTTGGTCCCTTAACAAGTGGGAGGCACATATGCAAACTGTTGTAATTCCTGCACCGTTCACCTGATTTGGATGTAAATACCCTCAAAGTAAAGCTGACAGTCTGCAGGTAAAGCACATCTTGTTCGTTTCATTTCAAATACATTGTGGTGGTGTATAGAGCCAAAAATGTTAGCATTGTGTCGATGTCCCAATATTTATGGACCTGACTGTATGTTCAGCAGTGCAAGACAAATACATTCTTTAAAAATCATACAATGTGATTTCCTGAATTATTTTAATTTTATTCTGTCTCTCAGAGTGGGAGTGCACCTACAATGTGAATTTCAGACCCCTCCATGATTTCTAAGTGGGAGAACTTGCAAAAGCGCAGGGTGTTCAAATACTTCTCTTCCTCACTGTATAATTGGGTGGTAATTACCTAAATTCCTGGAAACCTCATGCATAGTTCACAAAATTGAACTAAGCCACAAGCTCTGTTCATCCAGAAGAAGGAATGAAAGGTCCATCACCCTGTTATGTTCCATCTTAATCTTACCGGGAGATATCTTTCCTGTCAACATCACAATAATGAGATTATTCCCAGTGATCAATCATTCCAGTTATTCATGTCACTAAGTATAGAAACATCTACAGTTTCCAGTATGAGTGGCATCTAATTCATGGTAAATCCTATTAGTCCATCTGTTATCACCACATGGATGATTCCTGTCTGTCCCTCTACCCCACTCCCGCTGTTACTCCTTTCTTCAATTATATCTGAATAGACTTGGATATGATTGGAAACTATATAGTAGTTATAGTAGTATTGACCTTGAATAGATGTTTTATTATTATTAAGGGGGTCGTCCACTTTGGACAACCCCTTCATGGATCAGATTCTTGTTTTTGCAATTAAAGTATAAAGCACCAAATTCTCACATCCCTCTCTCTACTAAGTCTTTGTCTGCAGCATATTAAACATGACCTGGTATCAGTGACAGTTTCTTCATCCATTAGTGACAGAGAAGAGCCTGAAGGAAGTAGCTAACTTCTCCTCTCAGCTAGATTTCCATACAATCCAAACCTTCAATACATTTGCCGTCTATAATATAACTGCATTATAAGGAAATATGTAGGAGCTTCTATGAACACTTGAAGCCATTTTTTTTTTTGCCAGAAGACTCAGAAGCCTGAAGAGTTTCCGGCCAGTTCTCCTGAAAAACAATTCAAGTTGTCTTTCCAGCAAGTAGCAAGATAAGGATTTATGGTGGAGATAGAGATTACTGTACATTTCTCACTAAAGTTTCAACTCTCATATGAAGTCTCCTGATCGATGGATACATTTACTAATAACCAGGGCTGCCATCAGAAATTTTGGGGCCCCTTACATAGCTCAAGGCCTGGGCCCCCCAACCCCCCCCCCAGACTAAATCTAATTTTGCCGCCCCCCCTTTCCTTGACTCAGCCCATTGATCACACCCTTTAACCTGCCCCATTTTGTCGGCCACCTATTTAATGATTGTTTCATGCAACATTTTACTTGACCAGCTAATTTTAGATATTCTAGATATTCTTGGTGGTCATCTGTGCCATTTTGGCCTCAAAACATTACATGGCCCCCTACACTACATTACATTATTGACAACTGTAAGTTTTTACCTTGACTGGTGGTGGCCTAGGTGTGTTTATCAGCAGGTCTGCTCCAGATCTGTGGATGACACACTGTTATGGGGGATCTGTGGATGACACTGTTATGGGGGGATCTGTGGATGACACTGTTATGGGGGATCTGTGGATGACACTGTTATGGGGGATCTGTGGATGACACTGTTATGGGGGGATCTGTGGATGACACTGTTATGGGGGATCTGTGGATGACACACTGTTATGGGGGATCTATGGAAGACACTGTTATGGGGGATCTGTGGATGACACTGTTATAGGGGATCTGTGAATGACACACTGTTATGGGGGATCTGTGGATGACACACTGTTATGGGGGATCTGTGGATGACACACTGTTATGGGGGATCTGTGGATGACACACTGTTATGGGGGATCTGTGGATGACACACTGTTATGGGGGATATGTGGATGACACACTGTTATGGGGGATCTGTGGATGACACACTGTTATGGGGGATCTGTGGATGACACACTTATGGGGGATCTGTGGATGACACACTTATGGGGGATCTGTGGATGACACACTTATGGGGGATCTGTGAATGACACACTGTTATGGGGGATCTGTGGATGACACACTGTTATGGGGGATCTGTGGATGACACACTGTTATGGGGGATCTGTGGATGACACACTGTTATGGGGGATCTGTGGATGACACACTGTTATGGGGGATCTGTGGATGACACACTGTTATGGGGATCTGTGGATGACACTGTTATGGAGGGGGATCTTTGGATGGCACTGTTATAGAGGGGGGTCTGTGGATGGCACTGTTATGGAGGGGGATCTGTGGATGGCACTGTTATGGAGGGGGATCTGTGGATGGCACCGTTATGGAGGGGGATCTGTGGATGGCACCGTTATGGGGAGGGTGATCTGTGGATGGCACCGTTATGGAGGGGGATCTGTGGATGGCACTGTTATGGAGGGGGATCTGTGGATGGCACTGTTATGGAGTGGGATCTGTGGATGGCACTGTTATGGAGTGGAATCTGTGGATGGGACTGTTATGGGGGATCTGTGGATGATACATACCGTATATAGCATTTTATGCTATATGTGTCATCCACAGATCCCCCTCCATAACAGTGTTCTGTGGATGACACTATTATGGGGGATCTGTGGATGACACTATTATGGGGGGATCTGTGTATGACACTATTATGGGGGGGATCTGTGGATGACACTTATGGGGGGGATCTGTGGATGACACTTATGGAGGGGATCTGTGGATGGCACTGTTATGGAGGAAATCTGTGGATGGCACTGTTATGGGGAGGGGGATCTGTGGATGGCACTGTTTAGGGGAGAGGGATCTGTGGATGGCACTATTTAGGGGAGGGGGATCTGTGGATGGCACTATTTAGGGGAGGGGGATCTGTGGATGGCACTATTTAGGGGGGGGGTTGTTACCTGATACTGACTGGCACATGGGGGGGGGGGGGGGAAGGCACCTGATACTGTGGATGGCACTGTTTAGGGGAGGGGGATCTGTGTATGGCACTATTTAGGGGAGGGGGGATCTGTTGATGGCACTATTTAGGGGAGGGGGATCTGTGGATGGCACTGTTTAGGGGAGGGGGATCTGTGGATGGCACTGTTTAGGAGAGAGGGATCTGTGGATGGCACTATTTAGGGGAGGGGGATCTGTGGATGGCACTATTTAGGGGAGGGGGATCTGTGGATGGCACTATTTAGGGGGGGGGGGGTTGTTACCTGATACTGAATGGCACATGGGGGGGGGGGGGAAGGCACCTGATACTGTGGATGGCACTGTTTAGGGGAGGGGGAATCTGTGTATGGCACTGTTTAGGGGAGAGGGATCTGTGGATGGCACTATTTAGGGGAGGGGGATCTGTGGATGGCACTATTTAGGGGAGGGGGATCTGTGGATGGCACTATTTAGGGGGGGGGTTTGTTACCTGATACTGACTGGCACATGGGGGGGGGGAAGGCACCTGATACTGTGGATGGCACTGTTTAGGGTAGGGGGATCTGTGTATGGCACTATTTAGGGGAGGGGGATCTGTTGATGGCACTATTTAGGGGAGGGGGATCTGTGGATGGCACTGTTTAGGGGAGGGGGATCTGTGGATGGCACTGTTTAGGGGAGAGGGATCTGTGGATGGCACTATTTAGGGGAGGGGGATCTGTGGATGGCACTGTTTAGGGGAGGGGGGATCTGTTGATGGCACTGTTTAGGGGAGGAGGATCTGTGGATGGCACTATTTAGGGGAGGGGGATCTGTGGATGGCACTATTTAGGGGAGGGGGATCTGTGGATGGCACTATTTAGGGGAGGGGGATCTGTGGATGGCACTATTTAGGGGAGAGGGATCTGTGGATGGCACTATTTAGGGGAGGGGGATCTGTGGATGGCACTATTTAGGGGAGGGGGATCTGTGGATGGCACTGTTTAGGGGAGAGGGATCTGTGGATGGCACTATTTAGGGGAGGGGGATCTGTGGATGGCACTATTTAGGGGAGGGGGATCTGTGGATGGCACTATTTAGGGGGGGGGGGGGGTTGTTACCTGATACTGAATGGCACATGGGGGGGGGGGGGGAAGGCACCTGATACTGTGGATGGCACTGTTTAGGGGAGGGGGAATCTGTGTATGGCACTGTTTAGGGGAGAGGGATCTGTGGATGGCACTATTTAGGGGAGGGGGATCTGTGGATGGCACTATTTAGGGGAGGGGGATCTGTGGATGGCACTATTTAGGGGGGGGGTTTGTTACCTGATACTGACTGGCACATGGGGGGGGGGGGAAGGCACCTGATTCTGTGGATGGCACTGTTTAGGGGAGGGGGATCTGTGTATGGCACTATTTAGGGGAGGGGGATCTGTTGATGGCACTATTTAGGGGAGGGGGATCTGTGGATGGCACTGTTTAGGGGAGGGGGATCTGTGGATGGCACTGTTTAGGGGAGAGGGATCTGTGGATGGCACTATTTAGGGGAGGGGGATCTGTGGATGGCACTGTTTAGGGGAGGGGGGATCTGTTGATGGCACTGTTTAGGGGAGGAGGATCTGTGGATGGCACTATTTAGGGGAGGGGGATCTGTGGATGGCACTGTTTAGGGGAGGGGGATCTGTGGATGGCACTATTTAGGTGAGGGGGATCTGTGGATGGCACTATTTAGGGGAGAGGGATCTGTGGATGGCACTATTTAGGGGAGAGGGATCTGTGGATGGCACTATTTAGGGGAGGGGGATCTGTGGATGGCACTATTTAGGGGGGGGGGTTTGTTACCTGATACTGACTGGCACATGGGGGGGGGGGAAGGCACCTGATACTGTGGATGGCACTGTTTAGGGGAGGGGGATCTGTGTATGGCACTATTTAGGGGAGGGGGATCTGTTGATGGCACTATTTAGGGGAGGCGGATCTGTGGATGGCACTGTTTAGGGGAGGGGGATCTGTGGATGGCACTGTTTAGGGGAGAGGGATCTGTGGATGGCACTATTTAGGGGAGGGGGATCTGTGGATGGCACTGTTTAGGGGAGGGGGGATCTGTTGATGGCACTGTTTAGGGGAGGAGGATCTGTGGATGGCACTATTTAGGGGAGGGGGATCTGTGGATGGCACTATTTAGGGGAGGGGGATCTGTGGATGGCACTATTTAGGGGAGGGGGATCTGTGGATGGCACTATTTAGGGGAGAGGGATCTGTGGATGGCACTATTTAGGGGAGGGGGATCTGTGGATGGCACTATTTAGGGGAGGGGGATCTGTGGATGGCATTATTTAGGGGAGGGGGATCTGTGGATGGCACGGGGGGGGGGGGCATAATTTTTTTTTGCTATGGGGCCCATGCATTTCTAGCTACGCCCCTGTGTGGATGACACTTATGGGGGGATCTGTGGATGACACTTATGGAGGGGTTCTGTGGATGGCACTGTTATGGAGGGGATCTGTGAATGGCACTGTTATGGGGGGGATCTGTGGATGGCACTGTTATGGAGGGGGATCTGTGGATGACACATACCGTATATAGCATCTTATGCTATGTGTCATCCACATATCCCCCTCCATAACAGTGTTCTGTGGATGACACTATTATGGGGGATCTGTGGATGACACTATTATGGGGGGATCTGTGGATGACACTATTATGGGGGGGATCTGTGGATGACACTTATGGGGGGGATCTGTAGATGACACTGTTATGGAGGGGATCTGTGGATGGCACTGTTATGGGGGATCTATGGATGACACATACCGTATATGGCATCTTATGCTATGTGTCATCCACAGATCTCCCTCCATAACAGTGTCATCCACAGATCCCAGCCATAAGTGTCATCCACAGATCCCCCTCCCTATAACAGTGCACAGATCCCCCTCCATAACAGTGTCATCCACAGATCCTCCCCATAAGTGTCATCCACAGCCCCCCACCATAACAGTGTCATCCACGGATCCCCCTCCCTATAACAGTGCCGTCATCCATAGATCCCCCTCCCCGCCGCTCACAGTAGTATACATTTATAAACTGTATTCGGTATCCTGCAGACAGTAACTTTAACTTTAAATCAGCGCTCATCTCTTTACTACCTTACATTCAGCTCCCTCCAGTAACAGGCAGTGCGGGCGGCAGTGCTCACTCACTGACGTCACGCGCCTGCGCCGCCAAGTGGGAGGAGCAGGCGCGTGATGTCACTGAGTGAGCGCCGCCCGCACTGCCTGTTACTGGAGGGAGCTGAATGTAAGGTAGTAAAGAGATGAGCGCTGATTTTAAAGTTAACACACTGACACAAAAAAATATATATGGCTCGGGACCGGCCGGGCCCCCCCGGGGTCCGGGCCCCTTACTGGGGTATCGGCTTTACCCCCCTGATGGTGGCCCTGCTAATAACCCAACAGTCATACAGCTATATATATGTATCTATCTGACACCTGGTTTCTACTTAATGGAGAACTACAGCATGTGCCATGTAGCCAAAATCAAGTATAGACATGCTGTATACAGAACATTCACAACCTGACACTAAGGGCTTAAAAGTGGTCTGCAATACCTATGGGTGTCACCTGTGAATGAGGCATTTATGGTCTCAATTATGACTGAGGAGCATATTGGGCACCCAACATCTATGGCTGAGGAATTCATGGATGCATTCTTCTAGCAGAGGCACGTATGGGCACATATCTTCGCTAAGGCACTTATCGGTAAAGACCTTTTGCTAAAACCAGGGGCATAGATATAGTGGAAGCAGGGGAAACGGCTGCTATGGGGCCTAAACTCAGAAGGGGCCCACCCAGGAGAAGGACTGAAAGATTTTATTGTCAGGGCTCCCTCAAAGGTTCTATACAATGACATTATACACATTAACACGACACATACTATATATGTGTAGGAAGCGGACTGAGCGACTGCCAGGCCTGGTCTGACAGAGCTATTTTGACTAGCTGCAGGAGTGGGGGTTGCACAGGAGGAGGGGGTTGCTGATTGGGGAGGTCCAGGGGGAATATTCAAAAATTTGCTGTGGGACCCAGTCAGTTTTAGTCAGTTCTTACTACGCCTTAGCCATAGGTTCTTCAGCCATAAGCGCCTTACCCATAGGACTTAAGCCATAAATTCCTTAGCCATAGGTTAATGGCTGGAAACCTATGGCTAGGTCACATGTAGCTGAAGACCTATGACTAAGGCAGTTATGGCTGAAGACCTATGGGTAAGGAACTTATAACTAAATACCTATTGCTAAGGCATCAAAGGACAGAGTCAGACCAATTACTATGGCGCTTATGGACACAGACCTATTGCTAAGGTACTTATGGCTGAAGACCTCTGGCTAAGGCACTTATGGCTGAAGACCTATGAATAAGGCACTTAAGGCTGAGGAAATATCGGTAAGGCACTTATGGCTGAAGACCTATGGATAGGGCACTTATGGCTGAAGACCTATGGTTAAGGCACTTATGGCTGAAGACCTATGGTTAAGGCACTTATAGCTGAATACCTATGGTTAAGGCACTTATGGCTGAAGACCTATTGTATGGCTAAGGCACTTATAGCTGAAGACCTATTGTATGGCTAAGGCACTTATAGCTGAAGACCTATGGCTAAGGCACTTATGGCTGAAGACCTATGGCTAAGGAACTTATGGCTGAAGACCTATGGCTAAGCCACTTATGGATGAAGACCTATGGTTAAGGCACTTATGGCTGAAGACCTATGGTTAAGGCACTTATGGCTGAAGACCTATGGCTAGGGCACTTATGGCTGAGGACCTATCGGTAAGGCACTTATGGCTGAAGACCTATGGCTAGGGCATTTACGGCTGAAGACCTATGGCGAAGGCACTTATGAGGGAAAACCTCTGGCTAGTTACTGAGAATAAACCTCATAGCTTCCATAACACTGTGCACCTTAGCCAGAGTGCCATACTAATATATAATCTGTGCCCATTGGTGCCTTAGCAATAGGTCTTCAACTTATGGGTGCAAATGTATAGATTAAGCACTTATGGAGGCAAATGTATGACTGAGGTACTTATGGGGGTATACCTATGGCTGAAACACTTAGAAGCATGCTCCTATGGCTGAGGCACTTATGAGGTATATGTACCTAGGGAGGAGGCAATTATGAAATCATATCTATGGCTGACATACTTATAGGGGCACACCTAAGCAAAAAGGCACGTATAGGTACATAGCTATGGCTGAGGCAATTACCAGTGCAAGCGCAAACTGATGGCTGAGACATCTATTGGGACACATCTGGGCTGATACTTCTAGGTGGACACCTATGGCTGAGAAATGTATAGGGGATTTCTGGCTGAGGTGCACAGTGTTATGGAAGCTTCTGAGGTTTATTCTCAGTAACTTTGCTGTAAATGATTTATAAGATATTGATTCATAATAAGATAATTCTTCAGCCAGAAATAGATGAGTGAGAAAAATACAAGGTAACTGATACTGATGGATCTCTAAAAGCCTTTACCCTTATGCCTTGCTGCACCCAGGACCTGTGCTGTAGGCGGGTGCCGGACAACAACCCGTTAAGGGTCTGAATATAGTTGAAAGATAAAATACATAAATAGAAACATATGAGATACATAGATGAACATGTGGAGAAGAATATATGGGTTAAGGAAAGAACTGAGACAATCATTTGGTCGTCAGTTTTCCCAGTCTACATGGAAGATTCTAACCCACCATAATCATTGTAACAATTATCCGTATACTGTCCGGTAATACAAATACAGGGAAAGGGGAAGAAGCCGGGCGCAGAGATATTAACAATATTGTTTTATGACTTAATAAACCTCAGAACATTATTATAAACTGAGATCGGTCTGGGCACAAATATGGCACGTGTCGGGGATAGAAACCACTAAATTCAATAGATTATATTCATAAATAGATGATTGATAGATAGATAGATAGATATAGATGAGATAGATGATCAATAGATAGTTAGATAGATATGGAATAAATAGATAAGTAGAATAAATAGCTAGATAGTAAATAAATATATAATAGAGAGATAATAGATGATAGATATAATAGATAGATGATAGATATGAGATAGATAGATAGATAGATAGATAGATAGATAGATAGATAGATAGATAGATAGATAGATAGAGTGACACAGTGAGGGGAATGGTGTCTGGGAAAACAGGTATTTTCCTCCCAGCGTGTGCTGCTGGGCTGCTTTGTAGCCAGGTGGGGTCAAATACCGGACTGGATTTTAATTGCCGGTCCGGGTTTTTGGCACCACCTGGCTGTCCTTAAATAGGCAGCTGGGCTCAGCAGCAGGATCTCTGTGTTGGGATCTGAGGCTTGGTACCAGGTTGGAAGGCTGAAATCTATGGGTCGAGGAAACAGGCCCCCTAAAGCCTGCCGTGGACCGCTGGAGGCAGAACTGACATCAAGGTGACTTGCCTTATATGAACTTTCCACTTTGTGTGAAGTAGCACCAAGACTGCAAAGTAATGCATTGTTTTGTGCATTTGCCTGAAGTGTGAATAAACACTGAAGTTTTGCGTTAAGAACTTGTCTTTTGCCTCTGTACTGCGTCCGCTATCTACCAGAGCAAAACCTCACAATAGATAGATAGATATCCAAAAACAAATGATGAGGCAGCACTCCAGTATCTGTAAAGAGTGTTAGACCCATTTATTTCCCCAGTTGCAACGTTTCAGCCCAGCACAATGAGGCTAGGGTGTAGGGATGGGAGGGGATGGCCAGTGTCAATGGCCTATCTCCTTTTGCCAATTATGACTCTATAAAAGGGGGCACAATTTCATGTCCCCTCACAAGGAGTCAAGTTTATTCCCTTTCAACACTGCACCAGATGGTGTTATCATATGGTCCCTCCATTATAGGGAACTCAATGATAAAAATTAAGTGAAACCCACAGTGTACATAAAGATGCAGGTGGAAAGACCACCAATTGGTCAAGACAGACCAAAACTAAGTGGTACGAACATATAATTGTCCAATATGTGACCTCAGAGGACAGTCCTCACGTGAGTCAAAAGGATGTTTCTCCAAAAAGAACCAGTAATGGAACCAATATGGTATAGAAGTGATGAGTAGATAAAGGTAATCGTTTTCTAAAAGATACAATAAAAATGTAAAAAACATAAATAAAAAAGCATGACATCATCCATAATGACCTACATCATGCATGGAAGGAGAGGTTCTACTGCAAGAGACCAAAGAGTAACGTATCATCCTATCCAAAAATCCCCCATCTGAATTCTGTATTGAGGCCCTTTAGGTCTAAGGGTCTGTAAACGGTAAATCCATTGGAGCTCTTTTTGTTTGAACACCAATTCTCTATCCCCTCCTCTCTTTAAAGGTGGAACATGGTCCAGGATTCTAAACGTAAGATCCTTTTCTTTATGTCCTAATTCTACAAAGTGTTTGGGGACTGGCAGGTCCTTCCTTTTCTGACATATTGTATATCTGTGTTGATTTAATCTCGTCTTCAGGTCCCAAGTAGTCTCTTCAACACAGAGTAGATTACAAGGGCACTGAAGAAGATAAATCACGTGTGTACTGTCACAGGTTAAAAAGTGACGAATGTCTATGGATTTTTGCCTAAAGTCCAGGAGCGATTGCACCCATGTTTTACCACTGACTGTGCTGCTACCACTCTGTTTGTTGTATTAGATAGATAGAAAGAAAGCTAAAATTTATGATAATTGTTTTATTGTTTTATTTATATTTATATTTTCCTCACTATGTAGCACTGACATATTCCGCAGCACTTTACAGACATGATCATCGCTCGCTGTCTCCAGTGGAGCTCACAATCTACGTTCCCCATCAGTGACGTCCGCTGCGTGCAGTGCCATCTTAAGAGCATTATAGGCCCCCGGGCAATACAGTGCACTGGGGCCCTGTCTACACAATCACGCACTAGAATAAAAATGCAAATTATCAATAAGGCGATATTTATTGGTACTTTCAACAAAATCAGTGTTTAATATAGGAATAATATATAGGGGGGCACAAAGATACCACAGTCAAAAATGGGGGGGCAAAAACAAAATAAGTATATATAAATAAGATTACAAAATATGAGAGAATTGCGGTATGCAGGGATACATTTATAATAAAACTATTTACTTACAAAAGAAGCTGTTCAGTCGTCTGCTGTGCCGTCCTCTGCTTGCTTCCGTGGATTCTTTCCCCTTCTTTCTGTCTCTCGTCAGTGCGCAGGCGCACTGTTATGGTGGATCTGTGGAAGACACACTGTTATGGGGGCATCTGTGGATGACAGTGTTATTATGCCTCTCATTAGCCCCCATATGCTGCCTCTCATCATTAGCCCCCATATGCTGCCTCTCATCATTAGCCCCCATATGCCTCATCATTAGCCCCCATATGCCTCATCATTAGCCCCCATATGCCTCATCATTAGCCCCCATATGCCTCATCATTAGCCCCCATATGCCTCACATCATTAGCCCCATATGCCTCTCATCATTAGCCCCATATGCCTCTCATCATTAGCCCCCATATGCCTCATTAGCCCCCATATGCCTCTCATCATTAGCCCCCATATGCCTCTCATCATTAGCCCCCATATGCCTCTCCATTAGCCCCCATATGCCTCATTAGCCCCCATATGCCTCATTAGCCCCCATATGCCTCTCCATTAGCCCCCATATGCCTCTCCATTAGCCCCCATATGCCTCTCCATTAGCCCCCATATGCCTCTCCATTAGCCCCCATATGCCTCTCCATTAGCCCCCATATGCCTCATTAGCCCCCATATGCCTCTCCATTAGCCCCCATATGCCTCATTAGCCCCCATATGCCTCTCCATTAGCCCCCATATGCCTCTCCATTAGCCCCCATATGCCTCATTAGCCCCCATATGCCTCTCCATTAGCCCCCATATGCCTCTCCATTAGCCCCCATATGCCTCATTAGCCCCCATATGCCTCTCCATTAGCCCCCATATGCCTCTCCATTAGCCCCCATATGCCTCATTAGCCCCCATATGCCTCTCCATTAGCCCCCATATGCCTCTCCATTAGCCCCCATATGCCTCATTAGCCCCCATATGCCTCTCCATTAGCCCCCATATGCCTCTCCATTAGCCCCCATATGCCTCTCCATTAGCCCCCATATGCCTCATTAGCCCCCATATGCCTCTCCATTAGCCCCCATATGCCTCTCCATTAGCCCCCATATGCCTCATTAGCCCCCATATGCCTCTCCATTAGCCCCCATATGCCTCATTAGCCCCCATATGCCTCTCCATTAGCCCCCATATGCCTCTCCATTAGCCCCCATATGCCTCATTAGCCCCCATATGCCTCTCCATTAGCCCCCATATGCCTCATTAGCCCCCATATGCCTCTCCATTAGCCCCCATATGCCTCTCCATTAGCCCCCATATGCCTCTCCATTAGCCCCCATATGCCTCATTAGCCCCCATATGCCTCTCCATTAGCCCCCATATGCCTCTCCATTAGCCCCCATATGCCTCATTAGCCCCCATATGCCTCTCCATTAGCCCCCATATGCCTCTCCATTAGCCCCCATATGCCTCATTAGCCCCCATATGCCTCTCCATTAGCCCCCATATGCCTCATTAGCCCCCATATGCCTCTCCATTAGCCCCCATATGCCTCTCCATTAGCCCCCATATGCCTCATTAGCCCCCATATGCCTCTCCATTAGCCCCCATATGCCTCTCCATTAGCCCCCCATATGCCTCTCTCCATTAGCCCCCCATATGCCTCTCTCCATTAGCCCCCCATATGCCTCTCCATTAGCCCCCCATATGCCTCTCCATTAGCCCCCATATGCCTCTCCATTAGCCCCCTTATGCCCCCAGCAGCCACATTTTCTTATAAAATAAAAAATCACTTACCTCTCCTGCTCCTGGACGCCGCCTGCCTCTCCTCAGTCGACTCTGTGCTCTGAACTGGCGCGCACAGCGTGAGGTCACAGAGCGCCCTCACGCTGTGCGCAGCCCTGCACAGCCGACAGCCGAGGACCAGGAAGTGGTGAGTACAGAGCGTTCACCACTTCCTGGTCTCTCGGTTCTAATGAGCGCTTCCATAATGGAAGCGCTCATTAGTATTCAACTGGGGGGGCAACCTGTGTGTGTTAGGCGGCCGTTCCCGCGGGTGGTGGGTTCACTGGGCAGGCGGGCCCCCAGGCAAGTGGGGCCCCCGGGCAACTGCCCAGCGTGCCCATTGGAAAAGACGGCCCTGGCTGCGTGCACGTGGCAGCCATTTCCAGGTTTGTGTAGCTGTCGGAGATCCGGCCGCTGTCCTGGTTCAGATGAGGCCTCTCAGTTCATGCAGATCTCAGGGCTAATAATATCCGTGCGGTGAGGAATGGAACGGACTCAGCAGTGTCAGGAGGCTGCGGCCGGTGTCTACCCCGAAATCCCCAGGACACCAGGGAAATAAAACAGACGTCAATACTGAAGTGACCGGTGTAATATGTCAGAGCTATAGATACCAGGGGGATAACGGATCAGCAGAAAATCTGTCAATATGCAGAATTGTTAGTCCACCAAATCTATATGTGAGAAGAATCACGAGAAAAGATTGTAAAATGCTCCAAATTCACAAATGATTGGTGAACATATATATATATAGCCAGTGGCATACATAGAGAAGTAAGGGCCCCATAGCAAGGATTAAACCAGCCCCAAACCACACACACACACAGGACAGATGGGTTTCCGCCTAAACCCTTTTCAATGACCCTTGAGACATTTTTTCACTGCCTCATTTGCTAAACGTTGTTACTTTAGAGCTGGAGTGGGGAACCTCCGACCCATGGGACTATTTCATGTGGCCCCCGGCCCCCTGCCAGAACATATTGTGAAAATGCTAATGACCACTGCCATTATGGAAGTGGTCATTAGCATGCGGGAGCCACAGGAAGATGAGAACAGCGCTGCACTGGCTGTACTCACCTTCCCTGGTCGTCTTCCGGCCCTATGCTGTGTCCTGACACATACAAATGTCTGATCTGAGATCTGATGGTGGCTGATCTGAGGCTAATAGAGGGTGGGGAGGGTCTGATGGGGGCTGATCTGAGGCTAATAGAGGGTGGGGAGGGTCTGATGGGGGCTGATCTGAGGCTAATAGAGGGTGGGGAGGGTCTGATGGTGGCTGATCTGAGGCTAATAGAGGGTGGGGAGGGTCTGATGGGGCTGATCTGAGGCTAGGGGGGTCTGATCTGAGGCTAAGGGTCTGATAGGGGTCTGATCTGAGGCTGGTGGCCCGAACTAAGGCTGAAGGTCTGATCTGAGGCTGGGGGCCTGATCTAAGGCTGAAGGTCTGACCTGAGGCTGGGGGGTCTGATGGGGGTCTGATCTGAGGTTGGGAGGTCTGATGGGGGTCTGATCTGAGGCTGGGGGGGTCTGATCTGAGGCTGATGGAGGTGGGGGAAAATCTGAGGCTAAGAAAGGGACAAAGGGTAGAGGCAGTTGCGAAGAAAGAGGCAGGAACAGTGGCAGGGAGAGTGAGAGCTGGGTGAACGTCTCCCTGGACCCCTCTGGGTTTAGCTTGGCTGCCATTAATGCCAAATAAAGAACTAAATATATAACATTCTCAACTTAAAAATTAGACTGCTATATGTGGTCAAAATGGTGTCTGTACTATTTGTAATATATAATGTAGGCGCCATTTTGTGCTGCAAAAATACAGCGCTTTAGATTTTTTTAATTGAAGCGCAATTTCTGTAACTTACCCCTAAGTCAGTTATATGTTTGACCAAATATAGCAGTCACATTTTTAAGTTGAGAATTTTGTATGGCCCCCAAATGATGTTACAAATATCCAAATGGAGTCCTGACCAAGTTTTCACCCCCAGTAGAAAAGGAGATAATCCCAACTAAGACTGGGCCCCCTCTTTCCCTGGGCACTGATATCAGCCCTGAGGTGGAGCAATAAAGATTCCTCACAAGTAATAATATGTTATACCACATGCATCACTTAAAAATCACACTGATTCAATAGCAGATTACAATAGGAGAGTGTTATGCTCCTGGGGGGGGGGGGGGGGCAAAACACCGACCAGTATTCCTGGGAAAACATCCGGGGTTTGGGGCCCTGATGTTTTGTACAGTTCCCCACAATTAAATACTGCGGTGGGGTAAGGCAGCCCATTAGCTCACAGATGACAGGCCACAATTTAAATGAACCCCTCCCAAATTCTTAATCCAAACCGTTTTTGGAAAACAAAACATACAGGAAAATACAGCACCACATACAGGGCCGTCTTTAATATTGATTGGACCCTGGGCAAAAATTTACTTGGGCCCCCTGGATCCCGCCTTCCCACACCCTAGCATGCAATCACGGCCTCCACCACAACACACACACAAAAAATCCACACATCTGGTAGAGTCCAGTGATATAAATACTTCCAGTTCTGAAGACTCCAGCGGCTCAGGATCAGTGCTCTGTGCAGCTGGGCTCGGCTCACCCTAGCGTTACAGTGCACCCCACAGTATGCAGTATAGCACCCTATAGTATACAGCAACCCACAGTATGCAGTGTAGCACCCTATAGTATACAGCATCCCACACTATGCAGTATAGCACCCCACACTATACAGTATACAACACCTCACAGTATACAGTAGAGCAGTATAGCACCCCACAATATACAGCACCCCAAACTATACACTATACAGCACCCCACACTATACAGCACCCCACACTATACAGTACAGCAGTATAGAACTCCACAATATACAGCACCCACAGTATACAGCACCTCACGGTATACAGCACCCCAAACTATACAGAATACCGCACCTCACAGTATACAGCACCCCAAACTATACACTATACAGCACCCCACACTATACAGCCCCCCACACTATACAGTACAGCAGTATAGCACTCCACAATATACAGCACCCACAGTATACAACACCTCACGGTATACAGCACCCCAAACTATACAGAATACGGCACCTCACAGTATACAGCACCCCAAACTATACACTATACAGCACCCCACACTATACAGCACAACAGTATAGCACTCCACAATATACAGCACCCACAGTATACAGCACCCCAAACTATATAGAATACCGCACCTCACAGTATACAGTACCCCACAGTATACAGCACCCCAAAATATACAGCCCTCCACAGTATAAAGCACCCCACAATATACAGTATACAGCACCCCCATAGTATACAGTAGAGCAGTATAGCACCCCACTATACAGTAGTTTACAGTATATTAGCATTACAGCCCCTGTCACCTTTTCCTGATGTAATCTTCTCAAAAAAAGCTCCACAATTATGAGAAACTTCTCCTGCAGCAACACTCCTGGTAGACAGGACCTGTGATGACCTCATAGGCATGTGACCAGTAATATTACTAGGTTACTGGTCACATGTTGATGATGTCATCTAAGGTCCTAGAAAATCACAGCTCTCACAGTACGCTGCCTGGACTCAGTGCCGGCAGGCAGGCATGGCAGCACCCCCTGTGTAGCTGATAGACTGATACTGGGGCAGTGGCCAGCAGGGCTCAAGAGGCAGCTGCCTTGGGCCCCCCCAGGAGCAACTGGGCCCGGGGCAGCTGCCCTTTTTGCCCCTTGTTAAAGACAGCCCTGACCACATACCTGATGTAGAAGTTCTTTCTCCCCATCTTCTCCATTTGGACCAGACCACCTTGATGATTTCTTCCAGCCGCGTCTCGTCTCTGCAGAGTTTGGCGCACAGACATCTTCGGTTTCTCACTTTTCTATTATCGTTTCCCTCCTGGTGCCCCAACATTGTTATCTTGTTGCTACTCCCAATACTGTGTCCACTGTGCTCCCCAATATTATACTGCAGAAATAATCTTGACATACAGATAGTCCCTCCATAGTAATAGTGCCCCTTACACTGCCCCCAATAGTGATAATTCTCCCCAAGGGTGACCCCATTAGTAGCAATGCTCTCCTTATTGTGCCCAATAATGCCCCCACTGTACCCCCAGTAATAATAGTGCCACCAATTACAAGTAAGACCTCGCTATAGTGTCCCCAGCAGTAACAAGGCCCCTCTATAAGGCATCCCTTTAGAGTCCCTGGTAGTTATAAGGCTCCCTATACTGTCCCCTATAGAGGCCCCAATATTTATAATGCCCCCCTGTGGTACCCTCAGTATTTATAGTGCTCCTGTAGTTATAGTGTCCCATCTAACACCCCCAGTATTAATAATGCCCGCCTGCAATTATAACCCTCTATAATGCCCCCTATAGTCCTAATGCCCTCCTGTAGTTCTCCAGCATCTAATGCCCGCCCATAGTGCTCCAGTTGTAATGTCCCTCTGTAGTGCTCCAGTCTCTAATGCCCCTGTAGTGCCCCAGCCTGTAATGCCCCCCCTGTAGTTTCCAGCCTGTAATGCCCCCCTGTAGTGATCCAGCCTGTAATACCCCCCATAGTGCTCCAGACTGTAATGCCCCCCTGTAGTGTTATAGCCTGTAAGCCCCCTGTAGTGCTCCAGTCTCTAATGCCCTCCTGTAGTGCTCCAGCCTGTAATGCCCCCATAGTGCTCTAGTCTCTAATGCACCCTTGTAGTGCTCCAGGCTCTAATGCCCCCCCCGTAGTGCTCCAGCCTCTAATGCCCCCCCTAGTTCTCCAGCCTGTAAGCCCGCATGCAGTGCTCCAGCCTGTAATGCCCCCCTGTAGTGCTCCAGCCTCTAATGGCCCCCCTGTAGTGCTCCACCCTGTAACCCCCCCGTAGTGCTCCAGCCTGTAATGCCCCCCCGTAGTGCTCCAGCCTGTAATGCCCCCCCATGTAGTGCTCCAGCCTCTAATCCCCCCCCCCGTAGTGCTCCAGCCTCTAATGCCCTCCCCATAGTTCTCCAGCCTGTAAGCTCACCTGCCGTGCTCCAGCCTGTAATGCCCCCTCCTGTAGTGCTCCAGCCTCTAATGCCCCCCCTGTAGTGCTCCAGCCTGTAATGCCCCCTCCTGTAGTGCTCCAGCCTCTAATGCCCCCCCTGTAGTGCTCCAGCCTGTAAGCCCGCTTGTAGTGCTCCAACCTGTAATGCCCCCCCACTGTAGTGCTCCAGCCTGTAATGTTCCCCTTTAGTGCTCTACCCTGTAACTCCCCCATAGTGCTCCAGCCTGTAATGCCCCCCTGTAGTGCTCCAGCCTGTAATCCCCCCATAGTGCTCCAGCCTGTAATGCCCCCCCGTAGTGCTCCAGCCTGTAATGCCCCCATGTAGTGCTCCAGCCTGTAAGCCCCCCTGTAGTGCTCCAGCCTGTAATGTCCCCCTTTTTACTGCTCCAGCCTCTAAAGACCCCTCCTTAGTGCTCCAGCCTGTAATGCCCCCATGTAGTGCTCCAGTCTCTAATGCCCCCCTGTAGTGTTCCAGACCGTAATGAGGGACCTTCCCAGTCCACCCCATTCCAGGGCATGTTTTCCCCTAGCCTGAGGGATTTCCAGGTGTAGCCATCTGAGATCATTAAGGGGAAATAAAATCCTGTCCGAGGCTGTCAGTCTGGGGAAGTGATGTCTGGAGATGAGTCCAGGAGGCTGGCTGCTGTCCTGACTAAAGAAAAACCCTGATTAACAATATTGGTTCTTGCCCATAAATAGAGATAAAGGGGCACATTTATTAAGACCGACGTCTTAGAAGCCAGTCTTAATATGCCCCTGCACTGGCGGTGGATCTGCAAAAGTTATGTAGAGGCGCCGGCCTATTCTACCACCGATTCTAAATGTAAGAAAGCTTCCGAGCTGTTTTACATTTAGACCATTTTCTACGCTTAAACCAGACGCCTTCCCCACCCACTCTTTTTAGACCTAGCGTGAGCGGGGAAGAAGTTTCAGATTCTGCCGCAACAGCCAGATATACAAAAAGGTGGCGTATATCTGTTCATAAATGACCCCCAAAGTTCCTACAACAAAGGGATACTCCCATCTTATAAAGGGGTCTAACATATCTCTGCCGGGGGCTGCATCACTGGCCTAGTGCTGGGGTCCCTTCATTCTCAGGATCAGCAGGGACCCGAGGGTCTGATCCTAACCTATCAGAAAGTAAGTGTATGTGCCATCTATTTATTTTTGGGACTAACACTTTGATCCGCCCTCCGATAGTCCAGAAATTCGGATAATCGAGCACTTTATTAAAAGAAAATCTGGAATCTCATAAAACCAGCAGTGAAAATACTCAGATGCCCAATGATAGATCTCCAAGATGGTTTTGTATACTTTGGAAGAGCATTTGATAATCTGGAGACAAGCGTGTCCTGTACTTTCAGATTAAAGAAATGTTGGAATGGTAACTGTACGATTTCCTCCAGAATCTATATGTACCGGTATAGGAGGAATCGTACTGTAGTGATTGCGCTCCCCATGTTCCTCCATTACAGCCGGAGGCTGGCAGCCGTCTGGATTCTCACACAGGGTCGGCGGCAGCTGCTTGTAAAATCTCACATGCTGATCCCAGGTGTCTTCAAGAAATCTCCTCTCCACTGGTACAAGACAGGAACAACTGTGGACTCGTCCTCACACCATGATCTACTTAGTCTATTCACAGTTAAGGGGCCTACTCAAAACAAATAGGGGCAGCATAGAAGCATTCCCCGAGGAATGGTCCTGCTCCGTACACCAAATACAGGGTTATGTATAAAAAATATAATGTCCCAATACTGTTTTGCATATCTTTGGAAGGAGACATTACCATCTACGCAGCACAAAAAGAACAAACAAATTACAGGGAGCATCAATGACAAAAAAGTTATGGTTGTCAGACTGTAGAAAGGGGGCAAATTGTGCAAAAAGTTCTGCAATTATAAGCGGCAAAAAGAATTGGCTCTTAAAGAGTTAAAAACAATGAATATCAATATATAAATGCATTAGGAAAGTTTTCATATCCTTTCCCCTTTTTCACATTTTATGTTGCTCTTTTTGCTAAAGTAAAATAGCACTCAATACCCCATAATGAGAAACTGAAAACAGAATTTAAGACATTTTTGCTAATTTATTATAAAGGAAAAACTAAAATTCTTCATGGACATAATAATTCAGAGAAAAAGACACAAATGCAATAGCACTCTGCAACCAGCATTCTGCCCTGCCTCTATGCTGGATGAGGCATTGGTGTACATTTTGGCCAAAGCGTAATAAGCCACTCACCACGTCAAGGTCGCCTCTATGGAGTGGTCCCTAACACTAGTTCCTACCTGTTTATGGGCCATGACAGCCACACAAATGTGCACCTGCATATAGGGTTGTGCTGATTGAATCCCCCACATTTTTTCTTTGTAACATAATAATTCAGGCCTCCCATTTCTCTGGATCATCTTTGAGATGTTTCTTCGGCTTGACTGGAGTCACCTGTGGTAAATTCAGTGGATTGGATAGGATTTGGAAAGGCACTGCCCTGTCTATATAAGATCTGACAGCTGACAATGCATACCAGAGCAAAGACCAAGCCATGAGTAGGAAAGAGCTGCCAGTAGAGCTCAGAGACAGGATTTTGTGGAGGAACAGATCTGGAGAAGGGGACAAAAAATGTCGGCTGCACTGAAAGTTCCCAAGAACATAGTGGCCTCCATAAATCTTAAATGGAAGAAGTTCGGAGCAACCGGGACCGTTCCCAGATCTGGCCACCCCACCAAACTAAGTAATCGGAGAAGAAGGGCCTTGGTAAGAGAGGTGACCAAGAACTCAATGGTCACTCTGGCTGAGCTCCAAAGATCTTGTGTGCAGATGGGACAAACTGCCTGAAGGTCAACTATTACTGCAGCGTCCACCAATGTGGGCTTTATGACTAGAAAGAAGCCTCTCCTCAGTAAAAGACACATGAAGGCCATCTGGAGTTTGCAAAAGAAAGGCACTCAATGAACTCTCAGGCTGTGAGAAACAAGACTCTCTGGTCTGATGAAACCACAATTTAACTTTTTGGCCTCAATTCTAAGCGTCGTGTCTAGAGGAAACCAGGAGCCGCTCATCAACTGCCCAGTACCATCCCTACAGTGAAGCATGCTGGTGGCATCATGCTGGGAGTCGGGGAGACTGGTCAGGGTGGAGGGAAAGCTGAATGGAGCAAATTACAGAGATATTCTTAATGAGAACCTGATCCAGAGGTCTGGACCTCAGACTGGGCTAAAGGTTCACCTTCCAACAAGACAATGGCCTTAAGCACAGAGTCAGGACAACACAGGAACGGCTTAGGGACAACTCTGTAAATGTCCTTGAGTGGCCCAGACAGAGCCCTGAACCCAATGGAACATCTCTGGAGAGACCTGAAAATGGTTGTCCACTGTCAGCCCCCATCCAACCTGACAGAGCTTGAGAGGATCTGCAGGGAAAAATGGCAGAGAATCCCCAAATCTAGGTGTAAACCTTGTGGCATCATCCCCAAGAAGACTGGAGGCTGGAATCACTGCCAAAGGGGCTTCAACCAAGTCCTGAGTAAAGGAGATGAATATTTATGTCCTGACTAATGGGGATAAATACTTCTGTCAATTTAAGATTTTAGTTTTTCCATTTCAATAAATTAGAAAAGATTTCAAACATTCTGTTCTCAATTACTCTTTATGGGGCAAACTAATAGCAGAAGGAACAAAATGTGAAAAGAAATGAAATTGTCTGAAGACTTTGTGGATGCATTGTATTGTCCATATGGTCTGTGTCCGTTTTATCAGCACTTTTTTTATACAGTTGTTGTGTCTTTGTGGGGGATGTTCACACAGTGGGCGCCGTTCAGATAAGAATCATAGACCATTCATGTGTAAGGTCCTCTTTAATTGCAGCACAATCTTCACCGCTATCATTTATACAGGACAGATCATTAACAGATCGAATAGATTATTTGTGATGCTTCCTATAACATACAAGGACTGGTGGTATAGGATTGCTCAAAAGTCACCTCCAAACAGGGTTGTCGTCTGCTGAGTCCATTAGTGTATCAGAGTCTGGGTCCTCTGCAGGATCTCCTGGTGGGTAAGTCTGACCCTGATCTGATAGTGATAAGTGATTTTTTATTTTTTTTTATTTTGCTCAGTTCCAGTAAGAGAAAAGCAAAATACAGGAATACATGCTCCATGTCACTATATACAAGAAGATGTATAACTTATACCAGCTGTACATATATAATTATATACAGGAGATGCCCAGGTTATACCCGCATGGTTCATATCACTATATACAAGAAGATGTATAACTTATACCAGCTATACATATATAATTATATACAGGAGATACCCAGGTTATACCAGCATGCTCCATATCACTATATACAAGAAGATGTATAACTTATACCAGCTGTACATATATAATTATATACAGGAGATGCCCAGGTTATACCAGCATGCTCCATATCACTATATAGAAGAAGATGTATAACTTATACCAGCTGTACATATATAATTATATACAGGAGATACCCAGGTTATACCAGCATGCTCCATATCACTATATACAAGAAGATGTATAACTTATACCAGCTGTACATATATAATTATATACAGGAGATGCCCAGGTTATACCAGCATGCTCCATATCACTATATACAAGAAGATGTATAACTTATACCAGCTGTACATATATAATTATATACAGGAGATGCCCAGGTTATACCAGCATGGTCCATATCACTATATACAAGAAGATGTATAACTTATACCAGCTGTACATATATAATTATATACAGGAGATGCCCAGGTTATACCAGCATGGTCCATATCACTATATACAAGAAGATGTATAACTTATACCAGCTGTACATATATAATTATATACAGGAGATGCCCAGGTTATACCAGCATGCTCCATATCACTATATACAAGAAGATGTATAACTTATACCAGCTGTACATATATAATTATATACAGGAGATACCCAGGTTATACCAGCATGGTCCATATCACTGTATACAAGAAGATGTATAACTTATACCAGCTGCACATATATAATTATATACAGGAGATGCCCAGGTTATACCAGCATGGTCCATATCACTATATACAAGAAGATGTATAACTTATACCAGCTGTACATATATAATTATATACAGGAGATGCCCAGGTTATACCAGCATGGTCCATATCACTATATACAAGAAGATGTATAACTTATACCAGCTGTACATATATAATTATATACAGGAGATGCCCAGGTTATACCAGGATGGTCCATATCACTATATACAAGAAGATGTATAACTTATACCAGCTGTACATATATAATTATATACAGGAGATACCCAGGTTATACCAGCATGGTCCATATCACTGTATACAAGAAGATGTATAACTTATACCAGCTGCACATATATAATTATATACAGAAGATGCCCAGGTTATACCAACATGGTCCATATCACTATATACAAGAAGATGTATAACTTATACCAGCTGTACATATATAATTATATACAGGAGATGCCCAGGTTATACCAGCATGGTCCATATCACTATATACAAGATGTATAACTTATACCAGCTGTACATATATAATTATATACAGGAGATGCCCAGGTTATACCAGCATGGTCCATATCACTATATACAAGATGTATAACTTATACCAGCTGTACATATATAATTATATACAGGAGATGCCCAGGTTATACCAGCATGGTCCATATCACTATATACAAGAAGATGTATAACTTATACCAGCTGTACAGATATAATTATATACAGGAGATGCCCAGGTTATACCAGCATGCTCCATGTCACTATATACAAGAAGATGTATACACCTGTTCACCTATAGATGTTTTTCATGTATATAGGGCCAGCATATTCCTCATCTCTGTACATAGATTGAAGCCATTACGTGCAGCTGTCTGCAGACTTCTGGGGCCCGAACTATTAGAGTAATGTGATGCGCCTTAATCATCTGCACAGGCTGCAATCTTCTATGTGAAGGGGTGCCATGGAATAACATAGGGAAGGCATTTCATGGAATAATATTAGATAAGCAAGTGACTGTAGTGGAATTAGTATTGAATACACAGTAGGTTGAGGATGCATGTGTCTTTTTTGTTTTCTGATTTTTTATTTTTTTTGTATGTAAATCTGAAATCAATGTGCAAAAAGGGCTACAACTTTCTGAAATAATGTCTCAGTTTCTCACCATTACCGAGATAGTAGCTTGCTGTCAGTGAATGAGAAGACCCCTGTTTATATTCAGAGGCAGTAAGCCTGTCCATAGTGGATACAATTGTATCACTCAGACAATGCTCTGAGCTGAACCTGGACTCCAGACTGATACATTGTAGCAGAGGCTGATGGGCTCATCTCACAGAGCATCGTCTACACTGGATTGTAGTCACTGAGAGCAGGACTAGCTCTGTACAGGTCTACTGCTTCTGGGTGGAAACTAGAGTGTTATCATTCACTGACAGCAAACTAACATCTTGAAACTGACGAAGAACTGAAACAAAGTCTATTAGAGAGTTGTAAAATTTTTATAGTAATTTAGCTTTATATAAAATTGGAAAATCCCTTTAACGAGTTTCTATATATCTGCAACCCGATCCCATACAGCTCATAAACCTCTGAATTATTTGGTCAGATCTCAGGCCCCCGTCTTTGCCGACCACACAAGGAAACCTTCTACCGCTCCATATACCCAGCCCTATGTACAGTAGTCAAACAAATACAGCAGTCTATGACCTAGTCTGGGACAAAAGAGAACCTTGTACCAAGGCCTTTTGTTACTTCAGCATTTATAGGCGAGTGTTAAAGGGGATCCCCTTAACAGCGAGTCTTCAATCTTCTATGTCAGGGATCATCAAACTCCGGCACTCTAGCCGTTAGGAAACTACAAATCCCAGCATGCTCCATTCATTTCTATGGGAGTTCCAAGAATAGCCGAGCAAGTGTGCATGATGGGAGTTCTTGTTTCACAAAAGCTGGAGCGCCGGAGGTTGTTGACCCCTGTTAAGGGAACCGTCCACCATTGGTCTCCACAAGCCTCTAGATTCCATAAACCTTTGTACCATAGTCACAACATATATGGATATCATACAGGGGGGTCCCGTCTTAGAACCTCCTCTATGGGTTAGAACGGATAGCCGCTCTGTAGGAGCATCTCCTGGTCGAATGGCTGCCATATAATACTACATTTCCCCTGTGGTGGACATTGGCTTACCCTAATCATCTGTTTGCTAGGGATGTCAAATGCGGGTCCCGGTCCTATCAAGTTATTGTCCCGGGGCCCACATTCTGAAAGGGGTTGTCTCTGATGGGACAACCCCTTAATTATACAGTACATTCTAATACATAAAGTGACTCTCCACCAATTGTCATTACTAATTGTACCCCTAAAACCCTACACCAGGGGTAGGCAACCTCCGGCACTCCAGCTCTTGTGAAACTACAACTCCCAGTTTGCATACTTGCTCTGCTCTTCTAAGAGCTTTGATGGAAATAATGGAGCATGTTGGGCATTGTAGTTTCACAACAGCTGGAGTGCAGAAGGTTGCCGATCCCTGCCCTACACTTTGTATATACCCCATGCAGTTCTATATATTCTTATGTATATTGTTCTATATGATCTCCTGCACTTGTCCTTGTAAGGAACCTTCAACCAACATTGATCACAAAACGTGTGCCTGCTGGATTCGATAAAGATTCATGGTTTAAACCAGGGATGTCCAACCTGCGGCCCTCCAGCTGTTGCAAAACTACAACTACCAGCATGTCCTGATAGCTGTAGGCCCTCCAGGCATGGAAGTTGTAGTTTTGCAACAGCTAGAGGTCCTCAGGTTGGACATCCCTGGTCTGAATACATACATCCTAGCACTCCTGGGTAAACTATAAGGGTATGACTATATGGTCAGATTTCTGCATGCGGTTTTGGATGTCAAATAGTGTTGAGTGTGAATATTCTAATAGCGAATATTAATCGCGAATATCGCAACTTCGCTAATATTTCTAATATAGTGCTATATTTTCCCTATATCGAATATTCGTCATTTTTTTACATCTGAAAACATGATTCCTCCCTGCTTCTTTCTTGGGAGTCAATGAGTCATTGGCACACAAGCAACTTAAGCAGGGAGGAATCATGTTTTCATATGGAAAAAAATGACGAATATTCAAGAATATATAGCAATATAGCGAATATTCGTAAAATACACAAATTGACTGCAATTTAGCTAATATAGTGATATAGTATTTTTTTTTAATAGTGTACATTTTTTCCAAATCTGAAGTTCAGAAGAGACAAAAAAAATTAGACTATATAAAAAAAAGATTATAGCACCATATTAGCTAAATTACAGTCTATTTGTGTATTTTACGAATATTTTAGAATATTTTAGAATATTTTAGAATATTCGTCATATTCTAAAATAAGAATATATAGCAATATAGCGAATATTCGTAAACTACACATATTAGCCATAGCCAACCAATAGGAAAGTTGCCTTATACAGTTAAAATCGCAATACGCGAATAATTAAATCGCATATTATAAATCGCGATAAATAGAATAATGACGAATATTCGATTTCGACTATTTTAAAACGAATATTTAATTGAATATTCGCGAAATCGAATATGGCACCTCCCGCTCATCACTGATGTCAAAATCAGGAGTGAATAAAAAAAAAGAGAAGAAGTCACATCTGTCCTTCATACTTTCTCTCCTTTTATAATCCACTCCTTATTTTGGCTTCCAAAACAGCGCGCAGAGACCTGACCGTGCGCCCGCCCCTAACCAATACTTCACACAAAGTCCATTCATCCCATACATACATATATATTCCTGCCCTATTATTTGATAAGTGTTCATGATCTCGTCTTAACCATACATCCCAGTTCTCCAAGGGAACCTTCCACCCATGTGTCCACACTTCATACTTTCCTGAGTAAACCCTTCCTTGAATCCACGCCATGAACTTGCGTTGCTCCTCCAGATGACATGTCTCAGAATCCCATCTATAAATAGCCCTTTACTTCTTCCTTGTCCAATTTCCAGCCTTCAGCAGTCTTACCTACCCATCTGATATCATTGCACCCTCAGCCACCTTACCTGGGTTTGAGTTGGGGGTTGCTCCCCTGGACTCTCCTGCATGGTAGGTGGTGTCTGTTTGGGAATCCCATAGCGGGAGGATTCTCGTAGTTGCATATACTGATACTGGGGGTCATCACCCCACCACCCTGACTTGCAAGCATTATTTTGTGACTTCTTGGGGGCTTCCGTTCTCTCCATGTCGCCCAAAATGACCTCCTTGAATCGATCCTTTACCAACAGTCTCTCATTGACTTGCACCCTGCCCTTTGCTTCTCATACCCTTCTTCAGTCTAGAAGATGTCTCCCTCTGCCTAAAGACTATCTCTTACTAAAGAATATTTGTCTTCTACGTCCTTGTAAATGTGTCCCTTTCATAAGACGTCTTGAGTCTTCTTCTTGAAAGCTTGAGCCCTTCATTAAATGCCTGTCACTCTTTTCAGGTTGTGTATTGGGGTCTTCACTCTGTGACTTCCCTCTGTCCTCTCCTCAATGTCTTAATGTCTCTTCTTATCTCTCTTAATAAATTTCCTGGGCAAAGTTAAGGGCTCCTCACACTCCAAGCCTGTATCTTAAGGAGCTTCTGAAAAGGGAGAAGGGTTACGGTGCAAGCCCAGGTATAGTGGTATATAGATATATATAGCGTGTCACATGACCAGTTGCAAAACCTGAGATATTAAATATCAGTGAGATAGCCAGAGAGTAAGCGTGGAAGGAGAGACAGGGCGCAGGCAGGAGAAAGAGAAGAAGGTGGATGGACCTGGATCTATGCTCAGAATATAAATGTATCAACAGCAATAAATGAAAAAGATACATTGTTTATTTATTTATAAACTGCAACAAAAGAGCAAAAACAGGAAAGATTGTGACCTCTGTGCTATCTGGGAGGCTTGGAAGGGACATTGAGCAGAAAGCGGAGATTAGATTAGAAAAGCATGCAAGCTTTCTTTTAGAAACAGCGCCACCCTCACCCATAGGCTGAGTCCAGTATTGCAGCTCAGACTCAATAACCTGAATGCTTGCATCCGTGTGCTCTCCCTATTTCTTGCTGCCCCACAGAAATGAATGGGTCCACGTGCAATTCGTAAAAAATGCAGAATGGACACCGACCAAAAATACAGTTGTGTGAACCCTTAAGGAATGAACTGGGACGACTATTTGGCCGTCAGTTATCTCAGCCTACGTGGAAGATTCCAAACGACCATAATTATTGCAATAATTATCCGCATACTGTCCGGTAATACAAATACAGGGAAAGGGGAAGAAGCCGGGTGCAGAGATATTAACAAGATTGTTTTATGACTTAATAAACCTCAGAACATTATTATAAACCCAGATCGGTCTGGGCACAAATATGGCACATGCCGGGGATAGAAACCACTAAATTCAATCAATAATTTTTTTATAGACAAATATAGAAGTTAGATATTCATTTTTTTCTACATCAGATGACTGTATAGAGCCAATTAAAATCCTGCTTTCCAGAATGCAAATTACCAAATTAATTTTGAACAAGCAGGGAATGTTGGAAGAGTCTGCAGAATCTGGAGTGCAGCTCTGGAGTATAATACAGGATGTAACTCAGGATCAGTACAGGATAAGTAATGTATGTACACAGTGATTGCACCAGCAGAATAGTGAGTACAGCTCTGGAGTATAATACAGGATGTAACTCAGGATCAGTACAGGATAAGTAATGTATGTTCACAGTGACTGCACCAACAGAATAGTGAGTGCAGCTCTGGAGTATAATACAGGATATAACTCAGGATCAGTACAGGATAAGTAATGTAATGTACACAGTGACTGCACCAACAGAATAGTGAGTGCAGCTCTGGAGTATAATACAGGATGCAACTCAGGATCAGTACAGGATAAGTAATGTATGTACACAGTGACTGCTCCAGCAGAATAGTGAGTGCAGCTCTGGAGTATAATACAAGATGTAACTCAGGATCAGTACAGGATAAGTAATGTAGTGTATGTACACAGTGACTCCACCAGCAGAATAGTGAGTGCAGCTCTGGAGTATAATACAGGATGTAACTCAGGATCAGTACAGGATAAGTAATGTATGTACACAGTGACTGCCCCAGCAGAATAGTGAGTGCAGCTCTGGAGTATAATACAGGATGTAACTCAGGATCAGTACAGTATAAGTAATGTAGTGTATGTACATAGTGACTCCACCAGCAGAATAGTGAGTGCAGCTCTGGAGTATAATACAAGATGTAACTCAGGATCAGTACAGGATAAGTAATGTAATGTATGTACACAGTGACTGCACCAGCAGAATAGTGAGTGCAGCTCTGGAGTATAATACAGGATGTAACTCAGGATCAGTACAGGATAAGTAATGTAATGTATGTACACAGTGACTGCACCAGCAGAATAGTGAGTGCAGCTCTGGAGTATAATACAGGATGTAACTCAGGATCAGTACAGGATAAGTAATGTAGTGTATGTACACAGTGACTCCACCAGCAGAATAGTGAGTGCAGCTCTGGAGTATAATACAAGATGTAACTCAGGATCAGTACAGGATAAGTAATGTATGTACACAGTGACTGCACCAGCAGAATAGTGAGTGCAGCTCTGGAGTATAATACAGGATGTAACTCAGGATCAGTACAGGATAAGTAATGTAATGTATGTACACAGAAGGCCAAATTTCCTAATCCTATAAATGGTGTGAGCTTAGCCCGGCCGTTTAGACCTGCACCGGAATTATCACAGGGGCTCAGGCTGGATGATAATTCTGGTGCAGGAACGGACACTTTGCTCCTGCTCTATACCACCTATTTGTTTGCTTGGCTTACTTTGAGACAGGATTCTACGTCAGAATTGGATGCTACTTCACATTGAAGGCTACTTTCACATTCACGTTTTGGCTTTCCGTTTGCGAGATCCGTCGTTGGCTCTCACCACCAGCGGTCCAAAACGGATCAGTTTTGCCCTAATGCATTCTGAATGGAAAAGGATCCGCTCAGAACGCATCAGTTTGCCTCCGATCAGTCTCCATTCCGCTCTGGAGGCTGCCTGCAGCGTTTTGCTGTCCGCTTGACGAAATGTCCTGGCACACAATGTAAGTCAATGGGGACAGATCCGTTTTCTCTGACATAATCTGACACAATAGAAAACGGATCCGTCTCCTATTGACTTTCAATGGAGTTCATGACGGATCCGTCTTGGCTATGTTACAGATAATACAAACGGATCCATTCATGACGGATGCATGCGGTTGTATTATTGTAACGGATCCGTTTTTGCAGATCCATGACGGATCTGCCCAAAACGTGAGTGTGAAAGTAGCCTTAGTGTCCAAGATCTATGTAAAACTGCAAATCTCCACTTACCCAGACCTGAGGGAGCAGGGCTTTGCTGGACATGGCTTCCTATGATCCTCAGTCACTTTGCTGCCGTTACTGCATTGACTGACAGCTTTTTCCTCGGGTCACTGGTTATTTCCGAGCAATTTATATCCAATTTCTAACTTGCCTCCAGCTCCCCCCCCCCCCTATATATAGTGAATTCTCCCTCCCAAGAGAGAACGTTCCCTTTTCTCCCAGGAATTACATTTGACCTTTATTTGATTTATGGCTTGATTTTACCTGCGGCCTTGACAGCCGCGACTTTACACCCAGGTACCTGTCGGACTATAAATAATATCCCACGTCTTCTTCCTATTGGCCTCGTGTCACACAGTCATTACCAGCGTACGCAGCACCCTACATACATCACAACCTCAATAAAACTGACTGTAGGCTTCTCATGAGATCTGTGATACAATGTATCACATCTGTGTATGTCTATAGAGATGCAACTATAGAGGGTGCAGAGGTTGTGGTCACATCTAAAGGGTCTCTTTGCACAGTAATGCAGCTCAGCATCATTCACTTCAATGGAACTGAGCTGCAGTACCAGACACAACCCATGGACAGGTGTGGTGCTGTTTCTGAATGAAGCAGACATGTTTTTTTTAAATCCTAGACAACCGCTTTAAATTGAGCCTAGAATACTAAAATTAGGCAGTCAAGATGTGGTGATGACCTCCTAGAGAGAGTCATGACCATGGCTGGTGAGACTTCTTAGAGAGAGTCATGACCATGGCTGGTGAGACTTCTTAGAGAGAGTCATGGCCATGGCTGGTGAAACTTCTTAGAGAGAGTCATGTCCATGGCTGGTGAGACCTCCTAGAGAGAGTCATGACCATGGCTGGTGAGACCTCTTAGAGAGAGTCATGGCCATGGCTGGTGAGACCTCTTAGAGAGAGTCATGGCCATGGCTGGTGAGACCTCTTAGAGGGAGTCATGGCCATGGCTGGTGAGACCACTTAGAGGGAGTCATGGCCATGGCTGGTGAAACCACTTAGAGAGAGTCATGGCCATGGTTGGTGAGACCACTTAGAGAGAGCCATGGCTGGTGAGGCCTCTTAGAGAGAACCATGGCCATGGCTTGTAAGATAACATAGCAAGAAGAGGTGTATACAGGAGTGGACTAGCCCTCTTAGTAAATGGAGAAGAGAGGACATTGGAAAATGTCTCCATTTCTGCTCCATTAGGACATGCGATTAGTCACTCCAGCCCATCTGCATTATCTAATGGAGTCTGAGGTAGTCTGAACTCCACCTCCTGCCTCATAAGAGGCTGTGGTTCTGTCCATCATCCATGCTTTAGATTGGCTGTTGTATACAAGCTCATCAAGTAACTACTGCACATAGCTTAAGGTGGAGCTTGGAGATTTTGGGTTATCCTGTCAAAACCTTTCCTTGCTTCCTAGCATGGGCGGGTATGTACAGCTGTATAAGCAGGGGACGAGATCTACCACCTCTGCACCACTCATGAATTCACTCAAACCCCACCACCAAACATATATGTGTGAGTTTATGTTTATTTTTTTTATTTTTTAACTTCAACTTTAGGGCAAGAACATTGAAACAGTCCCCCACCCCCGCCAAGTATGAATGGAATACACTGCATGCAGAATTATTAGGCAAATGAGTATTTTGACCACATCATCCTCTTTATGCATGTTGTCTTACTCCAAGCTGTATAGGCTCGAAAGCCTACTACCAATTAAGCATATTAGGTGATGTGCATCTCTGTAATGAGAAGGGGTGTGGTCTAATGACATCAACACCCTATATTAGGTGTGCATAATTATTAGGCAACTTCCTTTCCTTTGGCAAAATGGGTCAAAAGAAGGACTTGACAGGCTCAGAAAAGTCAAAAATAGTGAGATATCTTGCAGAGGGATGCAGCACTCTTAAAATTGCAAAGCTTCTGAAGCGTGATCATCGAACAATCAAGCGTTTCATTCAAAATAGTCAACAGGGTCGCAAGAAGCGTGTGGAAAAACCAAGGCGCAAAATAACTGCCCATGAACTGAGAAAAGTCAAGCGTGCAGCTGCCAAGATGCCACTTGCCACCAGTTTGGCCATATTTCAGAGCTGCAACATCACTGGAGTGCCCAAAAGCACAAGGTGTGCAATACTCAGAGACATGGCCAAGGTAAGAAAGGCTGAAAGATGACCACCACTGAACAAGACACACAAGCTGAAACGTCAAGACTGGGCCAAGAAATATCTCAAGACTGATTTTTCTAAGGTTTTATGGACTGATGAAATGAGAGTGAGTCTTGATGGGCCAGATGGATGGGCCCGTGGCTGGATTGGTAAAGGGCAGAGAGCTCCAGTCCGACTCAGACGCCAGCAAGGTGGAGGTGGAGTACTGGTTTGGGCTGGTATCATCAAAGATGAGCTTGTGGGGCCTTTTCGGGTTGAGGATGGAGTCAAGCTCAACTCCCAGTCCTACTGCCAGTTTCTGGAAGACACCTTCTTCAAGCAGTGGTACAGGAAGAAGTCTGCATCCTTCAAGAAAAACATGATTTTCATGCAGGACAATGCTCCATCACACGCGTCCAAGTACTCCACAGCGTGGCTGGCAAGAAAGGGTATAAAAGAAGAAAATCTAATGACATGGCCTCCTTGTTCATCTGATCTGAACCCCATTGAGAACCTGTGGTCCATCATCAAATGTGAGATTTACAAGGAGGGAAAACAGTACACCTATCTGAACAGTGTCTGGGAGGCTGTGGTTGCTGCTGCACGCAATGTTGATGGTGAACAGATCAAAACACTGACAGAATCCATGGATGGCAGGCTTTTGAGTGTCCTTGCAAAGAAAGGTGGCTATATTGGTCACTGATTTGTTTTTGTTTTGTTTTTGAATGTCAGAAATGTATATTTGTGAATGTTGAGATGTTATATTGGTTTCACTGGTAAAAATAAATAATTGAAATGGGTATATATTTGTTTTTTGTTAAGTTGCCTAATAATTATGCACAGTAATAGTCACCTACACACACAGATATCCCCCTAAAATAGCTAAAACTAAAAACAAACTAAAAACTACTTCCAAAAATATTCAGCTTTGATATTAATGAGTTTTTTGGGTTCATTGAGAACATGGTTGTTGTTCAATAGTAAAATTAATCCTCAAAAATACAACTTGCCTAATAATTCTGCACTCCCTGTAGGGTTTAAAAAAAACAAAAAAACACTTACTACAAAGCAGAGCCATAGAGAAAGCAGTGAGTAACTAACAAATACGGAGAATCAACATAAAATGGTCCAAGAGACCAAACAGAAGACCGGGATGATGGACCCAAAGTATCCAAACTGACCTGAAACGAGTATTGTACAATTCTAGAAAACAAAAAACTGATCAAAGAGAAGGTGAAAGATAAGTGCTCAGCTTCCTATTACTGGGACAATGCAGGAGCCTGGAGAGGTGGACAACCTAAAAAACACTGATCCCTTCACTAACCTAGACCACCCCAGACATTAACCCCTTCCATGCCCTAGATCATCAGGGATTCTAATATTCACTGCAATAGACCACCAGGGAAGCAGAAATGAATCACCAGGAATAGAGACATTAACCACATCTCTGCACTAGGACCGCCTCCTCATAGAGGGCAGGCTGTCAATCACAGATAGGACCGCCTCCTCATAGAGGGCAGGCTGTCAATCACTGATAGGACCGCCTGCTCATAGAGGGAAGCCTGTCAGTCACTGATAGGACCGCCTCCTCATAGAGGGAAAATGGTCACTTACTGATAGGACCGCCTCCTCATAGAGGGAAGCCTGTCAATACCTGATAGGACCGCCTCCTCATAGAGGGAAAATTGTCACTCACTGATAGGACCGCCTCCTCATAGAGGGAAGCCTGTCAATACCTGATAGGGCCGCCTCCTGTTAATTACTGATAGAACCGCCTCCAGGACTTCAAAGCCCGATATGATCAGGAATTTAAATAAAGGAAAAACAAGTTATACTGAATCTTTTCCCATAAAACTATTTATCTGTCTGCTCAGCTCCTCCTGCTCTATAACATGCTCCCAGATTACACTGCATTTTCATTGTGACAATCTTATAGATCCTTTCACTATTATATTATCTGCATATTGACCCCTTCACTGCACTAGACCACCATGAATGTTGACAAAAACGCCATATATAGTACACAGTTAATTATGGCTTGCCAGCAGTGACCCATGCTAAATGTCATGAACGGAGACACCTTGAGCTCTGATTTTTCTGTTTTCCTAGGCAGAGGTTCGGATTTTTATAGCTAGATCTATAAAACTAAAAGTTTTGAGAATGACATAAATATTGGAAATTGGAAAAGTTGCTGCTTAAGTTTTTATAATAGCAATTTGCATATACTCCAGAATGTTATGAAGAGTGATCAGATGAATTACATAGTCCTTCTTTGCCATGAAAATTAACTTAATCCCAAAAAAAACTTTCCACTGCATTTCATTGCTGTCAATAAAGGACCTGCTGAGATCATTTCAGTAATCGTCTTGTTAACTCAGGTGAGAATGTTGACGAGCACAAGGCTGGAGATCATTATGTCAGGCTGATTGGGTTAAAATGGCAGACTTGACATGTTAAAAGGAGGGTGATGCTTGAAATCATTGTTCTTCCATTGTTAACCATGGTGACCTGCAAAGAAACGCGTGCAGCCATCATTGCGTTGCATAAAAATGGCTTCACAGGCAAGGATATTGTGGCTACTAAGATTGCACCTCAATCAACAATTTATAGGATCATTAAGAACTTCAAGGAAAGAGGTTCAATTCTTGTTAAGAAGGCTTCAGGGCGTCCAAGAAAGTCCAGCAAGCGCCAGGATCGTCTCCTAAAGAGGATTCAGCTGCGGGATCAGAGTGCCACCAGTGCAGAGCTTGCTCAGGAATGGCAGCAGGCAGGTGTGAGCGCATCTGCACGCACAGTGAGGCGAAGACTTTTGGAAGATGGCCTGGTGTCAAGAAGGGCAGCAAAGAAGCCACTTCTCTCCAAAAAAAACATCAGGGACAGATTGATCTTCTGCAGAAAGTTTGGTGAATGGACTGCTGAGGACTGGGGCAAAGTCATATTCTCCGATGAAGCCTCTTTCCGATTGTTTGGGGCATCTGCAAAAAGGCTTGTCTGGAGAAGAAAAGGTGAGCGCTACCATCAGTCCTGTGTCATGCCAACAGTAAAGCATCCTGAGACCATTCATGTGTGGGGTTGCTTCTCATCCAAGGGAGTGGGCTTACTCACAATTTTGCCCAAAAACACAGCCATGAATAAAGAATGGTACCAAAACACCCTCCAAAAGCAACTTCTTCCAACAATCCAACAACAGTTTGGTGAAGAACAATGCATTTTCCAGCACGATGGAGCACCGTGCCATAAGGCAAAAGTGATAACTAAGTGGCTCGGGGACCAAAACGTTGACATTTTGGGTCCATGGCCTGGAAACTCCTCAGATCTTAATCCCATTGAGAACTTGTGGTCAATCCTCAAGAGGCGGGTGGACAAACAAAAACCCACTAATTCTGACAAACTCCAAGAAGTGATTATGAAAGAATGGGTTGCTATCAGTCAGGAATTGGCCCAGAAGTTGGTTGAGAGCATGCCCAGTCGGATTGCAGAGGTCCTGAAAAAGAAGGGCCAACACTGCAAATACTGACTCTTTGCATAAATGTCATGTGATTGTCGATAAAAGCCTTTGAAACGTATGAAGTGCGTGTAATTATATTTCACTACATCACAGAAACAACTGAAACAAAGATCTAAAAGCAGTTTAGCAGCAAACTTTGTGAAAACTAATATTTGCGTCATTCTCAAAACTTTTGGCCACGACTGTACATCTAATATGAAAGATCCTGTGGGCAATTTCTGATTCTGCCTGAGAAGGATAGGAGTGTGGCGCCCCCTCTGGCCAGTCCCTGGGTATGCAGTGGAATGAGGCCGTCGTGTTCACTACCTCTCCGTGTTCCCAGGTTAGCTGTAATGCTGGAGGTGACAGCTTCATAAGGAGAAGTGGGAAATGAAATCCATGAGATTACTCCAGAGAGGTGATAAAAGAGCGCAGGCTGACACAGAGCCAGGCCCCACAGGGCGAGAGCCGAAATGAACTGACAGGCTGGAGCCCAGAGTTAGCGTTCATTCACACGTCCGCAAAATGGGTCCGTATCCGTTCCACAATTTTGCGGAACAGGTGCGGACCCATTCATTTCCAATGGGGCTGGAATGTGCTGTCCGCATCCGCATTTGCGGATTCGCACTTTTGTATCTGCACTTCCGTTCTGCAAAAAATAAAACATGTCCTATTCTTGTCCGCAATTGCGGACAAGAAAAGTCATTTTCTATGAGAGTGCCGGCGATGTGCGGTCCGCAAAATGCGTAACGCACAGTGCCGGTGTTCGTGTTTTGCGGATCCGCAAAACACATACGGACGTGTTAATGGACCCTTATACTGGACGTACAACGAACAGGGGCTCATGTTGCTAAAATTATCGAGGTCAAAATATTTTCCAACAAAGAATAGCACCATGTTCCCCCAAAATAAGGCACCTAAGAACGGCCCTGCCCAGGAGAAGCACCCACACAGCAATAGAATTGAAACATAAAATTCTGCACTAGAGGGAGCTCCTTACAATAAACTAGAGGTGGGACGACGAATCCGTCAAATCCACGAATCCCGACCTATTTTGTAAAATTCGAATCCCGACAGCGGGGACCAGTGCAGTCCCTGTATTCTAAGATTATACAACAGTGAGCAGGGCCGGTGCATTAGAATACAGGGACTGCTCCGGTCCCCACTGTCATTCCTAATCCATATGCCGGCCCCCAGCCCCTGCATTGGGGGTCATTCACACTGCAGGGACACTGTTATGGGGGGGGGGGAAATCTGTGGATGGCACATAGCATAAGATGCATATGTGTCATCCACAGATTCCCCCCATCACAGTACCATCCAGAGATCCCCATAACAGTGCCATCCACAGATCCCCCATAACAGTGTCATCCACAGATCCCCTCATAACAGTGTCATCCACAGATCCCCCCCATAGCAGTGTCATCCACAGATCCCCCCCATCACCGTACCATCCAGAGATCCCCATAACAGTGCCATCCACAGATCCCCCATAACAGTGTCATCCACAGATTCCCCCATAACAGTGCCATCCACAGATCCCCCATAACAGTGCCATCCACAGATCCCCCCCATACCAGTGTCATCCACAGATCCCCCCATAACAGTGCCATCCACAGATCCCCCCATAACAGTGCCATCCACAGATCCCCCCATAACAGCTCCATCCACAGATCCCCCCCATAGCAGTGTCATCCACAGATCCCCCATAACAGTGCCATCCACATATTCCCCCATAACAGTGCCATCCACAGATCCCCCCCATAGCAGTGTCATCCACAGATTCCCCCCCATCACAGTACCATCCAGAGATCTCCATAACAGTGCCATCCACAGATCCCCCATAACAGTGTCATCCACAGATCCCCCATAACAGTGCCATCGACAGATCCCCCCATAACAGTGCCATCCACAGATCCCCCCCATAGCAGTGTCATCCACAGATCCCCCCATAACAGTGCCATCCACAGATTCCCCCATAACAGTGCCATCCACAGATCCCCCATAACAGTGTCATCCACAGATCCCCCCATAACAGTGCCATCCACAGATTCCCCCATAACAGTGCCATCCACAGATCCCCCATAACAGTGCCATCCACAGATCCCCCCATAACAGTGCCATCCACAGATCCCCCCATAGCAGTGTCATCCACAGATCCCCCCATAACAGTGCCATCCACAGATTCACCCATAACAGTGCCATCCACAGATCCCCCCCATAGCAGTGTCATCCACAGACCCCCCCCCATCACAGTACCATCCAGAGATCCCCATAACAGTGCCATCCACAGATCCCCCATAACAGTGTCATCCACAGATCCCCCATAACAGTGCCATCCACAGATCCCCCATAACAGTGCCATCCACAGATCCCCCCCATACCAGTGTCATCCACAGATCCCCCCATAACAGTGCCATCCACAGATTCCCCCATAACAGTGCCATCCACAGATCCCCCCATAACAGTGCCATCCACAGATCCCCCCATAACAGCTCCATCCACAGATCCCCCCCATAGCAGTGTCATCCACAGATCCCCCCATAACAGTGCCATCCACATATTCCCCCATAACAGTGCCATCCACAGATCCCCCCCATAGCAGTGTCATCCACAGATTCCCCCCCATCACAGTACCATCCAGAGATCTCCATAACAGTGCCATCCACAGATCCCCCATAACAGTGTCATCCACAGATCCCCCATAACAGTGCCATCGACAGATCCCCCCATAACAGTGCCATCCACAGATCCCCCCCATAGCAGTGTCATCCACAGATCCCCCCATAACAGTGCCATCCACAGATTCCCCCATAACAGTGCCATCCACAGATCCCCCATAACAGTGTCATCCACAGATCCCCCCATAACAGTGCCATCCACAGATTCCCCCATAACAGTGCCATCCACAGATCCCCCATAACAGTGCCATCCACAGATCCCCCCATAACAGTGCCATCCACAGATCCCCCCATAGCAGTGTCATCCACAGATCCCCCCATAACAGTGCCATCCACAGATTCCCCCATAACAGTGCCATCCACAGATCCCCCCCATAGCAGTGTCATCCACAGACCCCCCCCCCCATCACAGTACCATCCAGAGATCCCCATAACAGTGTCATCCACAGATCCCCCATAACAGTGTCATCCACAGATCCCCCATAACAGTGTCATCCACAGATTCCCCCATAACAGTGCCATCCACAGATCCCCCATAACAGTGTCATCCACAGATCCCCCAATAACAGTGACATCCACAGATCCCCCCCATAACAGTGCCATCCACAGATCCCCCCATAAGTGTTTGGATCACTTTGTTTCTTACACCGTTCACACAATTCTCATGAACAGGATTCGTAGGATTCGAAAAAAATTGGATTCGTCCCACCTCTACAATAAATCATTTATTGGGAGCTGTATAAGTGTCACGAGGGTATCAAGAGCCATGTCTGACTCCGTTATACCCGGGGTCAGGAAGTCGCAGCGGGTGGCTGCGCGCTCTATATCTAAAGATCATGGTGTTTCTTAGTTTTTGTTTTCTGTGTTTGCCTTGCTATCCTTTTTGTCTCTCTCAGGGATCCGTAGCTTCTCCTCCTCAGCTGTTTCTTGTCTGCCACTCCCTACCTCCTTATATTCTCCCCTCACACTTCTCTAGTTGCCAGTTATAGAGCTTCCTGCCTGGACATCTATACTGACCCACTGGAGTGGTTAATCCTGGTTGTCGTTCCTGAGTGCTACCCTCCGGATCCCTGTTTGGCTTATTGTTGTCTCCTGTAGTCGCCCACCTGGGAATATATGTTGAGTCTGTGTTGTCTGTCCTCCCCTTGGTGTTTTCCCTTAGAGTTAGTGGTGCGGACTAGTGTTCCCATTGCCCTGTTCACTACCTAGGGCTCAGCTCAGGGAAAGCCAGGGCTTTAGGCACGTGATCGGTGTACGGGTGAGGAACCCGTCTAGGGACATCAGGGCAGCCAGGTGCCAGCCGCCAGGTGAGTCAGGGGTCACCATCTTCCCTCTCACTTGGGCAGGGCCTTCCTCGTTCCCTCCCTCTGTGTCACGTATGTGATAGCCACGCCGACCGTGATATTATAACTGGCCCTTACTTTTTGAAAAAAAAAAAATATATATATATTATTATTTTTTTTTTTTCTCTCTACTTAGAATCCAATATGGATCCTATTGCTGCCTTGGCAGAACAGCTTCAAAGCCTGTCTTTGGAGGTGGCAGGATTGAAGGCGTCTGTCTTCCAACAACAGCAGCAAATGCAGCAGACCGCACCCCCAGCGGTTGCTATGGGTAACCAGGTTGTCACTGAACCCAAGGTTGCTCTTCCCGACAGATTTTCTGGGGGAAGGGACAAATTTGCAACGTTCCATGAGGCCTGCAAATTATATTTTAAGTTGCGCCCTTACTCCTCAGGTAATGAAGAACAGCGGGTTGGGATTGTCATTTCCCTGCTTCAGGGGGATCCGCAATCCTGGGCGTTCTCGTTACCCCCTGGTTCTCAGGCTCTTCGGTCAGTGGAGGGATTTTTTGGGGCTTTGGGTCTCATATATGATGACCCTGACCGAGTCGCCCTGGCTGAGTCGAAGTTACGGAGACTCCTACAGGGAGATCGGTCAGCAGAGGAATATTGCTCAGAGTTCCGTAGGTGGGCTACGGATACTCAGTGGAACGACCCGGCTCTCAGGAGTCAGTTCTGCTCTGGGTTATCTGAAAGGGTTAAGGATGCACTGGCGCTGTATGAGACCCCCCTTTCCCTTGATGCTGTTATGTCCCTCTCTATCAGAATAGATAGACGTCTTAGGGAGAGATCGAAAATTCCTGAGCAATTGGTTACCTCTCCCAAGCAACAATCAGCCTGTACTGACTTAGGTGAGCCTATGCAGCTAGGCGGAACTTCTCGTCAGGTCCGTCCTCCCGAGATTCGCCGTAGGGGGGGGGGGGGGGCTTGTTTTTTCTGTGGGGGGAGGGGTCATTTCATTAATGTCTGTCCCTCCTTTCTCAAAAACAAAAGACCATCGGAAAACTACTAACCCCGGGCTGTGCGGAGGATGTCAGCCGGGGGGTATACGTTTCCTCCATACGAACATCTCAATTTGTGTTACCAGCGGTCATTGTTTTTGGTGATAAGACGGAGTCTATTTCTTTTTTTCTAGACAGTGGAGCAGGGGTAAACTTGATTGATGCCCATTTTTCCCGCACTATGGGTTTGTCTCTCTGTACTCTGCAGAGACCTATTCCCGTATTCGCTATAGATTCTGCTCCTCTGTCTCAGAGAAACCTCACCCACATTGTTCGTAATTTACACCTTCGGGTAGGGGACCACCATAATGAGTGTCTTTCATGTTACGTTCTGGAGGGCCTTCCCTCTCCGGTGGTATTGGGTCTTCCCTGGTTGGTAGCGCACAATCCAGTGGTGGATTGGCAGGCCAGGGAGATATTGGAGTGGAGTGAGCATTGCAGAGAGAATTGCTTAAATAACAATTTCTTAATCGCCTCCATAGCTTCCCTACCTACATTTATTTCGGACTTTGAGGACGTTTTTTCTGAAAAGGGTTGTCAGAAGCTACCACCTCATCCTCCTTATGATTGCCCGGTTAACCTGATTCCCGGGGCAAAATTACCCAAGTCCAGGTTGTATAATCTTTCGGGTCCCGAGAGACAAGCCATGAAAGATTATATCTCCGAGAGTCTGGCTAAGGGACACATCAGACCCTCTTCTTCACCCGTGGCTGCAGGGTTTTTCTTTGTTAAAAAGAAAGATGGGGGCCTGCGTCCTTGCTTAGATTTCCGTGAGTTAAACCAGATAACCATCCGTGACCCATACCCTCTTCCTCTCATTCCTGACCTTTTTAATCAGATTGCGGGTGCTAAGTGGTTCTCCAAACTTGATCTTAGGGGGGCCTACAATCTGATTCGTATCAGGGAAGGGGATGAGTGGAAGACAGCTTTTAACACCCCTGAGGGGCATTATGAAAATCTTGTTATGCCTTTCGGTCTGACCAATGCCCCTGCTGTCTTCCAACATTTCGTTAATGATATTTTTAGTCATCTCATCGGCAGGTTTGTAGTCATATACCTAGATGATATCTTAATTTATTCGGCTGATCTGAAAACACATGAGGTGCATGTCAGGCAAGTACTGCAGGTCCTACGGACGAATAAATTATATGCGAAAATTGAAAAATGTGTCTTCGCTGTTCAGGAATTACAGTTCCTGGGATATCTATTATCTGCTTCAGGTTTCCGCATGGATCCTGGGAAGGTCCAGGCAATTTTAGATTGGGATCTTCCTGAGAACCTTAAAGCCCTACAACGGTTTTTGGGTTTCGCTAATTTCTATAGAAAGTTCATTAAAAATTATTCAGTGATCGTTAAACCCCTTACCGACATGACTAGGAAGGGGACGGATTTTTCCAAATGGTCTGACGCCGCTAAAGATGCATTTTCCTCTCTAAAGGAGAGGTTTACCTCGGCACCTGTTCTAATTCAACCTGATGTCTCCCAGCCTTTTATTGTCGAGGTAGATGCGTCAGAGGTGGGAGTGGGAGCTGTATTGTCTCAGGGTCCGTCTCCTGGCAAATGGCGTCCTTGCGCTTTCTTTTCCAAAAAATTATCTTCTGCGGAGAAGAATTATGATATTGGAAATAGGGAACTGTTGGCGATTAAACTGGCGCTTGAAGAGTGGCGTCACTTCTTAGAGGGAGCAATCCACCCCGTCACGGTGATTACGGATCACAAGAACCTTCTGTACCTAGAATCGGCTAAACGTCTCACCCCTAGACAAGCTAGGTGGTCGCTATTCTTTACCAGATTTAACTTTGTAATCACCTATCGTCCTGGGGCAAAAAATACCAAGGCAGACGCATTATCTCGTAGTTTCCCTGGAGGGGGTAATGTTTGTGATCCGGTACCTATTTTACAAAGAGGAGTGGTTGTCTCTGCTGTACACTCTGTTCTAGAGGGAAAGGTGTTAGAGGCTCAGGGGGACGCCCCGGCCTCTTGCCCCTCAGAGAAATTGTTTGTACCGTTAAACCTGCGTCTTGAATTATTAAAAGAACATCATAATTCGGCACTTGCTGGACACCCGGGTAGTAAAGCAACCTTGGAGCTTTTATCTCGTCGTTTTTGGTGGCCAAGGTTGCGTCAGGATGTAATGGATTTCGTGTCTACTTGTGCACGCGCGAAAGTCTCTCATACACGTCCAGCAGGGTCTTTATTGCCACTTTTCATCCCCAATAGGCCATGGACACATCTGTCAATGGATTTCATCACTGACTTACCGTTGTCGGGGGGTAAGACAGTTATCTTGGTAGTAGTAGACAGGTTTAGTAAAATGGTACACTTTATTGCGCTACCCGCACTTCCTAATGCTAAAACTCTCGCTCAGGTGTTTATCTGTGAAATCGTGAAGCTTCACGGGGTCCCTTCCGATGTTGTTTCGGATCCGGGAACCCAGTTTATTTCTAAGTTTTGGAAAGCTTTTTGTTCCCGTTTGGGGGTTCACTTGTCCTTTTCCTCAGCTTTCCATCCTCAGTCGAATGGACAGACTGAGCGTACCAACCAAAACCTAGAAACATATTTAAGGTGTTTTGTGTCTGAAAACCAAGAGTTGTGGTCATCATACTTACCGTTAGCTGAGTTTGCCATAAATAATCATTATCAGGAGTCCACTGGCAAGTCACCATTCCTTGGTGCATACGGTTTTCATCCCCAATTTTGTACTTTCAAAGAGGGGGGGTCTTCTGGGGTTCCCGAAGAGGAAAGGTTTTCTTCATCAATTTCATCGGTATGGCAGAAGGTGCAAGTTAACTTGAAAAAGATGAGTGGTAAATATAAATGCATGGCCGATAAGAAACGGTCGCCAGGTCCGGACCTAGGAGTGAATGACTATGTGTGGTTGTCTACTAGGAATATTAAGTTGAAGGTTCCTTCTTGGAAACTGGGTCCTAGGTTCATTGGTCCCTATAAAATAGTAGCCGTCATTAACCCTGTGGCTTTTTGCCTGGAGCTACCTCAGACTTTTAAGATCCATAACGTCTTCCATAAATCGTTACTCAAAAAGTATGTTCCACCTCTAGAACCATCGCCGCTGCCACCTCCTCCTGTTATTGTGGATGGTAATCTGGAGTTTCAAATAGCCAGAATTGTTGATTCTCGTCGGGTCCGCCGCTCTCTTCAGTATCTTGTGCATTGGAGGGGTTACGGTCCCGAGGAAAGAATGTGGGTTCCAGCGTCAGAGGTAAACGCCAACAGGTTAATTCAGACTTTCCATGCCTCTCATCCGGAGAGACCTGGTCCTGAGTGTCCGGAGGCCCCTCGTGAAAGGGGGGGTACTGTCACGAGGGTATCAAGAGCCACGTCTGACTCCGTTATACCCGGGGTCAGGAAGTCGCAGCGGGTGGCTGCGCGCTCTATATCTAAAGATCATGGTGTTTCTTAGTTATTGTTTTCTGTGTTTGCCTTGCTATCCTTTTTGTCTCTCTCAGGGATCCGTAGCTTCTCCTCCTCAGCTGTTTCTTGTCTGCCACTCCCCTACCTCCTTATATTCTCCCCTCACACTTCTCTAGTTGCCAGTTATAGAGCTTCCTGCCTGGACATCTATACTGACCCACTGGAGTGGTTAATCCTGGTTGTTGTTCCTGTGTGCTACCCTCCGGATCCCTGTTTGGCTTATTGTTGTCTCCTGTTGTCGCCCACCTGGGAATATATGTTGAGTCTGTGTTGTCTGTCCTCCCCTTGGTGTTTTCCCTTAGAGTTAGTGGTGCGGACTAGTGTTCCCATCGCCCTGTTCACTATCTAGGGCTCAGCTCAGGGAAAGCCAGGGCTTTAGGCACGTGATCGGCGTACGGGTGAGGAACCCGTCTAGGTACATCAGGGCAGCCAGGTGCCAGCCGCCAGGTGAGTCAGGGGTCACCATCTTCCCTCTCACTTGGGCAGGGCCTTCCTCGTTCATTCCCTCTGTGTCACGTATGTGATAGCCACGCCGACAGTGATAATAAGGGCTCTTTCACACTTGCGTTCTTGTCTTCCGGCATAGAGTTCCGTCGTCGGGGCTCTATGCCGGAAGAATCCTGATCAGGATTATCCCAATGCATTCTGAACGGAGAGAAATCCGTTCAGGATGCATCAGGATGTCTTCAGTTCCGGAACGTTTTTTGGCCGGAGAAAATACCGCAGCATCCATTGAAAGGCATTAATCCGGATCCGGCCTTAAGCTAAACGTTGTTTCGGCGCATTGCCGGATCCGACGTTTAGCTTTTTCTGAATGGTTACCATGGCTGCCAGGACGCTCCCCACTACTACTATGGCAACCAGGACTTTAATAGCGTCCTGGCTGCCATAGTAACACTGAACGCATTTTGAAGACGGATCCGTCTTCAAATGCTTTCAGTTCACTTGCGGTTCTGGCGGGCACTTCCGGCAAATGGAGTACACGACGGATCCGGCCAACGCAAGTGTGAAAGAGACCTAAGTCTGTATAGAGTGAGCTCCCCCTAGTGGTGTCCTTTATTCTGATCTGTCAGAAGATCAGAAAACATAAAAAATTTACCCTGTATTTTATTCATCGTTCTGCTCAGCTATGCACATTTTGCCTCCGTTTTAGCCATTTCCGTCAGAGATCCGTTATTTTAAAACGAAAAAAAAAAATACTTTGTGTAGGACTTTTATTTTAGACAGGAAAAAAAGTCTGATCCATCAAAAGAACAAGAAAAAAAAATGGATCCATTATTTTGAGCATCAGTTATGATCAGTTTGTGTCACTTCCGTCAGAGATCAGTTCTACATGCAGGAATTTTTCTCCGATCAAAAATATCTCTGACAGAACTGACACAAACTGACGCATAATGCCTCATGCACACGACCGTTGTTCGGGTCCGCATCCGAGCCGCATTTTTTGCGGCTTGGGGGCGGACCCATTCACTTCAATGGGGCCGCAAAAGATGCGAACAGCACTCCGTGTCCTGTCCGCATCCGCTGCTCCGTTCCGAGGCCCCGCCAAAAAAATATAGCATGTCCTATTCTTGTCTGTTTTGCTGACAAGAATAGGCATTTCTATAATGGGCCGCCCGTTCCACAAATTGCAGAAAGCACACGGGCGGCTTCCGTTTTTTGCGAACTGGAAAAAACGGAACGGTCATGTGCATGAGGCCTAACTGATGCTAATAAAAAGACCGATCAGTTATTTTTAGTGCAAACTGATTGATGCTCAAAATAACGGATCCAATTTTTATTTTTTTTCTGCTCCTCTGACGGATTAGAACGGAAAGCTCAACAGTCATGTGAACTCTCCCTAAGGGCTCATGCACGCAAACGTATTTTCCTTATTTTTTATTTTTTTTTGCGGACCTTATGCGGAACCATTCATTTCAATGGGTACACCAAAAAAACGTAGGTTAATCCATGTGCTTTCCGTTCCGTATGTCCGCTCTGCAAAAATGAAATAGAACATGTCCTATTATTGTCCGCATTACGGACAAGCATAGGACTGTTCTATTAGGGGCCGGCTGTTCTGTTCCACAAAATACGGAATGCACATGGACGTCATTCGTATTTTTTGCGGATCCGTTTTTTGCGGATTGTAAAATACATACGGTCGTGTGCATGAGCCCCAAGTTACCTGTCCCAGATCTGGAGCATCGTCCTCATGTCCTCAGTCCAGTTTATTCTCACCTCCGGCGTATGACAACTCAGTGCTCGGCGATGACATCATCCCACCAGGTTACCTTAACCCAGATCAGTTGGTGTTGCAGTGATTTTGCAGTTTTCCAGTTACTTCCCAGATACAGTTAATATCTTCATCTCTGCTACAATTAAAGGGCTTCTGTCACCCCCAAAACACATTTTTCATTTTTGGGCTTGTTAAAATCCTTATTGGATGACTATTCCCTATATAGGGCTCTTACCTTGTTCTGCGCCTGTCTTCATTCGCTCTTAAAGAGAAGGACGCTCGCCTCCTCAGCACTCCCTCAGTGCGCCTGCGCCGATGACGTCTTCTCTTTCGGTGACGAATGAAGGCAGGCGCGGGATTTGAAATGCTGACAGGGCCAGCCGGAGGAGGAGAGCACTCGCTGGCCCTGTCAATCAACTGGAGGAGGGGGCGGTTTTTTAAAAGGAGGATGCGGCGGCTACCAGCAAGTAGACGCCCTACTTGCTGGTAGTGAAGTCATTTGCATATTTTAAAAGATCGATTTTTATGAAAAATGTGTTTTGGGAGTGACAGAAGCCCTTTAAGTACAGCATCATCCTCAGCTCTACTACCACCTCAGTTCAACATCATCCTCAGCTCTGCTACCACCTCAGTTCAGCATCATCTTCAGCTCTGCTACCACCTCAGTTCAGCATCATCTTCTGCTCTGCTACCACCTCAGTTCAACATCATCTTCAGCTCTGCTACCACCTCAGTTCAACATCATCTTCAGCTCTGCTACCACCTCAGTTCAACATCATCTTCAGCTCTGCTACCACCTCAGTTCAACATTATCTTCAGCTCTGCTACCACCTCAGTTCAGCATCATCTTCTGCTCTGCTACCACCTCAGTTCAGCATCATCTTCTGCTCTGCTACCACCTCAGTTCAACATCATCTTCAGCTCTGCTACCACCTCAGTTCAACATCATCTTCAGCTCTACTACCACCTCAGTTCAACATCATCTTCAGCTCTGCTACCACCTCAGTTCAACATCATCTTCAGCTCTGCTACCACCTCAGTTCAACATCATCTTCAGCTCTGCTACCACCTCAGTTCAACATCATCTTCAGCTCTGCTACCACCTCAGTTCAACATCATCTTCAGCTCTGCTACCACCTCAGTTCAACATTATCTTCAGCTCTGCTACCACCTCAGTTCAGCATCATCTTCAGCTCTGCTACCACCTCATTTCAGCCAACATCTGCAGCTTTGCTACATTTTCTGTCCTGCCAAAGTCTTCAGTTCTGCTAGTATCTCAAACTGTGCTACATCTTCAGATCGTCCACATTATCAGCTGTGCTGTGTCATCAGCTCCACAACATATTCAGCCCTGCTACATCACTCAGGTATACCCCAGTATGCTACATTAACTGTACTACAACGCTTCCATACCTACCATAGAGACAGACCATACGACTACTGTGGGGCCCAGGGGCAGGGGGATACGCGCTGGATTGCTTCCCCTATATCTGACGTATTGTATATTATTGCATTTTCCATCAGCTGCCACTAGGGGGAGCTGAGTGCATAGAGATTCTACAGCTTTCATTCATTTCAATAGTAACTGTATGCATCCCTATGCACTGAGCTCCCTCTAGTGGTGGCTGCAGGCAGACAGTTTTATAACATGCTGTTCAGAATAAGAGCCTGTTTCAGATAATTGGGAGAGGCAGAGAATGACTTTTGTGATTTTTTTATTTAAAAAATTGTAAATTAGTCATAAATCTGCGGAGTTGCACTTTAAGTCCCTGGGGATGTTTGATGATGCATATTTTTGCTATGGGGCCCTATGAGATCTGTGTCTGCCGCTGGTGCACGGTATGGCAGTAAATGAGTACATTGTGTCTATATGGGCAGACTATGACACTTGGGTCACTGTGCAGGAGGTAAAGAGTAGAGGTAAGTGGCGCGTCTACATCCCTCAGCTGTTTTATCCTGATCCAGCGATCATGAACGTGCAGATGAGCAGTTAAAATGGCAGGTGCAATGTGTAAAGGACAAGATACCATTTCATGACACAGGAAACATTGTGTCACGTGATGAAATCATTGATACAACACATACGTTTGTGAAAGAGTTTATGCGACAACATTTAAAGGGAACCTGTCATGTGGATATTTGATTATAATCGAACAAATTATATACAATCATTAACTACTAAAAAGTACCTTAGATGTATCCACTTACTGGTGTGACAGATTGTTACCTCATAATATACACACAAAGATGCCGCATGCCGCATGCTAATGAGCTGATTTGAGTCCAGCGTGATGTCATTGAGTCCAGCGTATACAGGGAGTGCAGAATTATTAGGCAAGTTGTATTTTTGAGGATTAATTTTATTATTGAACAACAACCATGTTCTCAATGAAGCCAAAAAACTCATTAATATCAAAGCTGAATATTTTTGGAAGTAGTTTTTAGTTTGTTTTTAGTTTTAGCTATTTTAGGGGGATATCTGTGTGTGCAGGTGACTATTACTGTGCATAATTATTAGGCAACTTAACAAAAAACAAATATATACCCATTTCAATTATTTATTTTTACCAGTGAAACCAATATAACATCTCAACATTCACAAATATACATTTCTTTTTTTTTAAATCAAATAGTTTTTATTGAACAATAAATACATAGTTTAACATAAAACAATACGTTGTATTTTCCTTTCTTTACTTTATCTACTGTGTGGAATCAGTGAACAACAGTAATCATAGAGATACCGACACACAGTTTTATCACGTATCTATACATTGCGTGTACACATGCTAAAACAAATATTTTAGACATAGAATTACCAATATCTTAACCTTCCCAACATCCCTCCCCCCCTCACCCTGCCCTAACCCCCCCTACCCTAACAACTGGTCTTGACCATCACGAGCCTATATAACCACATGAGTATGAGATAACCATTCACTCCACATTTTGTCAAACTTCTGAGGACACCCTCTCTTCACATACACCCCTTTTTCAAGTATCAGCATGTCATGCACCTTCCGTTCAAACTCACTCAGTGTAGGCGGACTTCCCTGGATCCACCTCATAGCAATCAGTTTCCTGGCCACATATAGCAACCTCCCCACAGCTACCTTAACCGGTTCAGTCCCTCCAATCTCAGACACATACCCCAGAATACACACCTTAGGATCTTTTTGAATTTTCAATGTCAGTTTGCTATTAATCATTTCTGACATTCAAAAACAAAACAAAAACAAATCAGTGACCAATATAGCCACCTTTCTTTGCAAGGACACTCAAAAGCCTGCCATCCATGGATTCTGTCAGTGTTTTGATCTGTTCACCATCAACATTGCGTGCAGCAGCAACCACAGCCTCCCAGACACTGTTCAGAGAGGTGTACTGTTTTCCCTCCTTGTAAATCTCACATTTGATGATGGACCACAGGTTCTCAATGGGGTTCAGATCAGGTGAACAAGGAGGCCATGTCATTAGATTTTCTTCTTTTATACCCTTTCTTGCCAGCCACGCTGTGGAGTACTTGGACGCGTGTGATGGAGCATTGTCCTGCATGAAAATCATGTTTTTCTTGAAGGATGCAGACTTCTTCCTGTACCACTGCTTGAAGAAGGTGTCTTCCAGAAACTGGCAGTAGGACTGGGAGTTGAGCTTGACTCCATCCTCAACCCGAAAAGGCCCCACAAGCTCATCTTTGATGATACCAGCCCAAACCAGTACTCCACCTCCACCTTGCTGGCGTCTGAGTCGGACTGGAGCTCTCTGCCCTTTACCAATCCAGCCACGGGCCCATCCATCTGGCCCATCAAGACTCACTCTCATTTCATCAGTCCATAAAACCTTAGAAAAATCAGTCTTGAGATATTTCTTGGCCCAGTCTTGACGTTTCAGCTTGTGTGTCTTGTTCAGTGGTGGTCGTCTTTCAGCCTTTCTTACCTTGGCCATGTCTCTGAGTATTGCACACCTTGTGCTTTTGGGCACTCCAGTGATGTTGCAGCTCTGAAATATGGCCAAACTGGTGGCAAGTGGCATCTTGGCAGCTGCACGCTTGACTTTTCTCAGTTCATGGGCAGTTATTTTGCGCCTTGGTTTTTCCACACGCTTCTTGCGACCCTGTTGACTATTTTGAATGAAACGCTTGATTGTTCGATGATCACGCTCAGGGCCGGTACAAGGCAGGGGCCGAAGGAGCGGGTGCCCTGGGCGCTACCATTTGCGGACAGGAGGGGGGCGCAGGTGAAGTGCCAGCCACGGCCCCCCCTACATCATGCTGTGCCCCCCCAACTAAAATGACCCCCCCCCCCCCCAAGTGTGCAGCCGCCGCCGGGCACAGGGAGATGAGCGCTTCCATTGCGCTCATCTCCATTGTAAACTGTCTGTGCCAGCGGAGGTGCAGGGGAGGGAGAGGCGTGTCCCTTCCCTTTCCTCTGATAGGCTGCAGGCAGGCACCGAAGTGGAGGAGAGGCCCCGCCCCCTAATTACTCCTGTTTACCTTTCTAAAGCTAAAGGACCTTTGATGATGTCATCACAGGTCCTGTAAGGGAACTGCACAGTGTAAAGTGTAGTTCCCAGGTTAGAACAGTGCATCTGCCAGGACCTGTGATGACATCATCTTCAACATCACAGGTCCTGCAGAATCTAGCAAAGGAACTGTGTAGTTCCTAGGTTTCAAAGGTACATCTGCCAGGACCTGTGATGACATCATCACAGGTCCTTCAACCCCTAACAGCAAGTATTAAAAGTTCACAAGCAGCTCTGTATTGATCCATACAGACTGGAATGGAGAGGTAAGAGGAGGTCCTCCACTTTTCATCATTTACCCCCCCCCCCCTCCATGCCCTGTTTTTACTCATTGCTCACTCATGTATACTACTTCAGACAGTTACCACTACCTCATGTACCTCACAGTGACTATAATGCATAACTGACCACATATTTCTATAAACACTGCATCTACAGTATTATACCTTCTATGTGTCACATCAATACACTGCTCTGTATATATATATATATATATACACACATACATGCACACACACTGCATATATTACACAGTATTATACATGCAATATGTACAGATATATAGTATATACCGCAGTGCACTGATATGTGAGGTATGAGGTATAATAGATGCTGTGTGTACAGATATCAGTACACTTCTGTATATACTATATATGTGAGGTACGAGGTATAATAGATGCAGTGTGTACAGATATATAGTATATACAGCAGTGTACTGATATGTGAGGTACGAGGTGTCAATACACTGCTGTATTTACTATATACCTGTACACACTGCATCTATTATACCTCGTACCTCACATATTACACTACTGTATATACTGTATACACTGCATATATTATACCCCGTACCTCACATATCAGTACACTGCTGTATATACTATATACCTGTACACACTGCATCTATTATACCCTGTACCTCACATATCAGAACACTAGGGAATATACTATATACCTGTACACACTGCATCTATTATACCCTGTACCTCACATATCAGAACACTAGGGAATATACTATATACCTGTACACACTGCATCTATTATACCGCGTACCTCACATAACTGTACACTGCTGTATATAATATACATCTGCATCTATTATACCTCTTTTGTGTGCCAGGGCTGTTTTGTAATCCCATTCCGGCCCTGATGGCATAAATTATAAAACGCAGCAGCAAGAATAGTTCATGGAACAAAGGGAGGGGCTATAAAAGGGGAATGGGGGCCCAATTTAGATTCCTGCTATGGGGCCCAGTGATTTTTATGTACGCCCCTGGCTGCAGGCACTAGGCCGGCAGCCTATCAGAGGCCGGCGCAATGACGTCATCGTGCCGCCTGAGCCTTACATTACAGCGTGGGACACAGGAAGAGGCTGCATCGCATCGCTGACACTTAGGTAAGTATAAGTGTTTTTGTTTTGTTTTTTTTTACAATAGTGTTACTGGCACATTGGGGGGGGCTTATTACAAAACTGGCACATGATGATGGGGGGGACTTTATACTGGCACATGATGATGGGGGGGAACTTTATAGTGTCTGTGACTTTCAAAGTCCCACAGTCCTTTGTTCTATTGCTTTAAGTATATTCTTGTTTTGAAACAACATTGATTCTTTCTTAAAAAGAGGGGGGGGGGGCGCAGTTTGCCATCTTCGCCCTGGGCACCAAATGGCCTTGTCCCAGCCCTGATCACGCTTCAGAAGCTTTGCAATTTTAAGAGTGCTGCATCCCTCTGCAAGATATCTCACTATTTTTTACTTTTCTGAGCCTGTCAAGTCCTTCTTTTGACCCATTTTGCCAAAGGAAAGGAAGTTGCCTAATAATTATGCACACCTAATATAGGGTGTTGATGTCATTAGACCACACTCCTTCTCATTACAGAGATGCACATCACCTAATATGCTTAATTGGTAGTAGGCTTTCGAGCCTATACAGCTTGGAGTAAGACAACATGCATAAAGAGGATGATGTGGTCAAAATACTCATTTGCCTAATAATTCTGCACGCAGTATATTTAATTCAGAGCTATAGCCACTCCCCTGCCCACCTGCTGCTGATTCATATAGAAACAAACTGTCAATCAGCAGCAGGTGGGCGGGGAGAGTCAGGAGCTCATGTATATTCATGACTCATCATTATCAGCTGGAGCTTTTCAATACAAGATGTTGGCAGATTGACTGGGTCAATTAAAGAAAGTGACCCAGCATTGTGCTAAGAGAATCAGTCACTTATTTATGTTGCCCTTAGTTAGGACACCATAAAACTGGTGACAGGTTCCCTTTAAAGGAAACCTGTTACCTTTAAAATCAGTAATGAGCAAGCATTCCGCCATGTGAGGTAGGTGCCCTGCAACATATCCACACCTTTCTTCTGAAAATACTCTCCTCTAATTCTGAGAAATAGTTTTTATTTTTTTTATTATGTAAAAAAAAAAAAAAAAAAAGTATTTCAGGTGCACTGTGGGTGGGGCCACTCTGTTCGGTGCACCTAGCTTCCCGGCGTCATCACTACCGGCAGTGACTGTCAATCAAACCAGGTCAGCATTACTGGCAGAGCTATGGTGCATCAGAAGAAGCGTCCCCTCCCACAGTGCACCGAAAACTAATTTAAGGACTGGGTTTTAATAAGAAAGGTATGGCTATGTACCTATATGGCGGTATGCTTACTTTGAAGCTGATTTTGGAGGTGACAGACTCCTTTTAACTCTGTGAAAGATTAATTTCATTATTTTTACATATTTTATATGAGATAGATAGATAGATAGATAGATAGATAGATAGATAGATAGATAATAGATAGATAGATAGATACATACAAGATAGATGATAGATACAAGATAGATAGATAGATAGATAGATAGATAGATACATACAAGATAGATAGATAGATACAAGATAGATAGATAGATACATACAAGATAGATAGATAGATACAAGATAGATAGATAGATAGATAGATAGATACAAGATAGATAGATAGATACAAGATAGATAGATACAAGATAGATAGATAGATAGATAGATAGATAGATAATAGATAGATAGATAATAGATAGATAGATAGATAGATAGATAGATAGATAGATAGAAGATAATAGATAATAGATAGATAGATAGATAGATAGATAATAGATAGATAATAGATAGATAGATAGATAATAGATAGATAGCCTGCTCATTGAATCCGGGCGTCACCGACAGAGATACATGCCCAGGGAGAGCAGACTGTGCCAGCAGTGCGACCAGGAGGCCGTGGAGGATGAGGCTCATTTCCTGCTGCGGTGCCCCAAATACTCAGCAGTGAGGGAGACTCACTTCAGGAGACTGTCTGATCTCTGCCCAGACTTCATCTCCCTGGAGGAGGAAGAGAGACTCTCCATACTGCTGGGGGGAGAGGAGAACACAGCGGCCACGGCAGCACAATATATTACTGCCTGCCATAGACTGAGAGGAGCCTGATAGACCATGGACTCCTATATCCACACCCTGGATATGTCCCCATCCCCCAACCCTACCCAATTATTTTCCACTTGCTTTGGCAATGCTAAAATGTATTTAGTCCTGCCAATAAAGCTTATTTGATTTGATTTGATAGATACGAGATAGATAGATAGATAGATAGATAATAGATAGATAGATAGATAGATAGATAGATAATAGATAGATAGATAGATAGATAGATAATAGATAGATAGATAGATAGATATGAGATAGATAGATAGATATGAGATAGATAATAGATAGATAGATAGATAGATAAATAGATAGATAGATAGATAGATAATAGATAGATAAATAGATAGATAGATAGATAGATATGAGATAGATAGATAGATAGATAGATAGATAGATAGATAGATAGATAATAGATAGATAGGAGATTGATAGATAATAGATAGATAGATAGATAGATAGATAATAGATAGATAGATAATAGATAGATAGGAGATTGATAGATAATAGATAGATAGATAGATAGATAATAGAAAGATAATAGAAAGATAGATAATAGATAGATAATAGATAGATAGATAATAGATAGATATAGATAGATAGATAGATAGATAGATACGAGATAGATAGGAGATAGATAGATAGATAATAGATAGATAGATAGATAGATAATAGATAGATAGATAATAGATAGATAGGAGATTGATAGATAGATAGATAGAAAGATAATAGAAAGATAGATAATAGATAGATAATAGATAGATAGATAGATAGATAGATAGATAATAGATAAATAGATAGATAGATAATAGATAAATAGATAGATAGATAGATAGATAATAGATAGATAGATAGATAGATAGATAGATAGATAGATAGATAGGTGCACCTAGCTTCCCGGCGTCATCACTACCGGCAGTGACTGTCAATCAAACCAGGTCAGCATTACTGGCAGAGCTATGGTGCATCAGAAGAAGCGTCCCCTCCCACAGTGCACCGAAAACTAATTTAAGGACTGGGTTTTAATAAGAAAGGTATGGCTATGTACCTATATGGCGGTATGCTTACTTTGAAGCTGATTTTGGAGGTGACAGACTCCTTTTAACTCTGTGAAAGATTAATTTCATTATTTTTACATATTTTATATGAGATAGATAGATAGATAGATAGATAGATAGATAATAGATAGATAGATAGATAGATACATACAAGATAGATGATAGATACAAGATAGATAGATAGATAGATAGATAG